>NW_013678323.1:0-1372 GCF_000517525.1 Limulus polyphemus | reverse complement strand
CAATGTATAACTCTCACTGACGTAAATCATAGTTTTGTATGTTCAACAGTGTACAACTGTCACGGATGTAAATCATAGTTATATATGTTCAACAGTGTACAACTGTCACGAATGTAAATCATAGTTATATATGTTCAACAGTGTACAACTGTCACGAATGAAAACCATGGTTATAGAGATTCAACAATCTATAACTGTCACGAATGTAAATCATAGTTATATATGTTCAAATGGGTACAACTGTCATGAATGTAAATCATAGTTATATATGTTCAACAATTTATAACTGTCACGGATGAAAACCATAGTTATATATGTTCAACATTCGTGACAGTTGTACAATGAAAACCATGGTTATAGAGGTTCAACAGTGTACAACTGTCACATATATAACTATGATTTTCATCCGTGACAGTTGTACACTGTTGAACCTATATAATCATGGTTTTCATCCGTGACAGTTGTACAATGTTGAACATATATAACTATGGTTTTCATCCGTGACAGTTGTACACTGTTGAACATATGTAACTATGAGTTACATTTCAAGAGTGTACAACTGTCACGAATGTAAATCATAGTTATATATGTTCAACAGTGTACAACTGTCACGAATGAAAACCATAGTTAATATAGTTCAACAGTGTACAACTGTCACGATGTAAATCATAGTTATATATGTTCAACAGTGTACAAATGTCACGGATGTAAATCATAGTTATATATGTTCAACAGTGTACAACTGTCACGGATGAAAACCATAGTTATATATGTTCAACAGTGTACAACTGTCACGGATGAAAACCATGGTAATATATGTTCAACAGTGTACAACTGTCACGGATGAAAACCAAGGTTATAGAGGTTCAACAGTGTAAAACTGTTACGAATGTAAATCATAGTTACATATGTTCAACAGTGTACAACTGTCACGGATGAACACCATAGTTATATATGTTCAACAGTGTACAACTGTCACGAATGAAAACCATGGTTATAGAGGTTCAACAGTGTACAACTGTCACGGATGTAAATCATAGTTATATATGTTCAACAGTGTACAACTGTCACGAATGAAAACCATGGTTATAGAGGTTCAACAGTGTACAACTGTCACGAATGAAAACCATAGTTACATATGTTCAACAGTGTACAACTGTCACGGATGAAAACCATGGTAATATAGGTTCCACAGTGTACAACTGTCACGGATGTAAATTATAGTTATATATGTCCAACAGTGTAAAACTCTCACGGATGTAAATCATAGTTAAATATGTTCAACAGTGTACAACTGTCACGAATGAAAACCATGGTAATATAGGTTCCACAGTGTACAACTGTCACGGATGTAAATTATAGTTATATATGT
>NW_013678322.1:9811-11233 GCF_000517525.1 Limulus polyphemus | reverse complement strand
CACAGTATCGTTAAATCTTGTGGCTTGTTATTGACAGTACACAGTATCGTTAAATCTTGTGGCTTGTTATTGATAGTACACAGTATCGTTAAATTTTTTGTCTTCCTATTGATAGTACACAGCATCGTTAATTCTTGTGGCTTATTAGTGAAGTACACAGTATCGTTAAATCTTGTGGCTTGTTATTGAAAGTACACAGAATCGTTAAATCTTGTGGCTTGTTATTGACAGTACACAAAATAGTTAAATCTTGTGTCTTCCTATTGATAGTACACAATATCGTTAACTCTTGTGTGTTCTTATTGACAGAAAATAGTATTTTTAAATCTCGTGTCTTCTTATTGACAGTACACAGTATCGTTAAATCTTGTGTCTTCTTATTGATAGTACATAGTATTGTTAAATCTTGTTTTCTTATTGATAGTACATTGTATTTTTAAATCTTTATGTCTTTTTATTGACAGTACACAGTATCGTTAGATCTTGTCTTCTTATTGATCGTACACACTATTGTTAAATCTTGTGTCTTCTTATTGACAGTACACAGTAACGTTAAGTCTTGTGGCTTGTTATTAATAGTACAAAGTATCGTTCAATCTTATGACCTGTTATTTACATTACAAAGTATTGTTAAATCTTGTGTCTTCTTATTGAAAGTACATAGTATTTTTAAATCTTGTGTATTCTTATTGACAGTACACAGTATCGTTAAATCTTGTGTCTTCTTATTGACAGAACACAGTATTGTTAAATATTTATGTCTTCTTTTTGATAGTACATAGTATTGTTAAATCTTGTTTTCTTATTGATAGTACATAGTATTTTAAAGTCTTGTGTCTTCTTATTGACAGTACACAGTATTGTTAAATCTTGTGTCTTCTTATTGAGAGTAAACTGTATTGTTAAATCTTGTGTCTTCTTATTCAGAGTACACAGTACTGTTAAATCTTATGTCTTCTTATTACTAGTACACAGTATCGTTAAATCTCGTGTCTTCTTATTGACAGTACAGAGTATCGTTAAACCTTGTGTCTTCTTATTGACAGTACACAGTACCGTAAAATCTTGTGTCTTCTTATTCACAGTACACAGTCTCGTTAAATATTTTGTGTTCTTATTCACAGTACAAAGTATCGTTAAATATTGAGGCTTGTTATTGATAGTACACAGTATCGTTAAATCTTGTGTCTTCTTATTGACAGTACACAGTATTGTTAAATCTTGTGTCTTCTTATTGACCGTACACAATATCGTTAAATCTTGTGTGTTCCTATTGACAGTAAACAGTATTTTTAAATCTCGTGTCTTCTTTTTGACAGTACACAGTATCGTTAAATCTTGTGTCTTCTTATTGATAGTACATAGTATTGTTAAATCTTGATTTCTTATTGACAGTACACAGTATTGTTAAATCTTTAAGTC
>NW_013678322.1:6110-8811 GCF_000517525.1 Limulus polyphemus | reverse complement strand
ATTGATAGTACAGAGTATTGTTAAATCTTGTTTTCTTATTGACAGTACACAGTATTGTTAAATCTTTATGTCTTTTTATTGACAATAGACAGTATCGTTAAATCTTGTCTTCTTACTGATGGTACATAGTATTGCTAAATCTTGTGTCTTCTTATTGAAAGTACACAGTATTGTTAAATCTTGTGTCTTCTCATTGACAGTACACAGTATCGTTAAATCTTGTGTCTTCTTATTCACAGTACACAGTATCGTTAAATCTTGTGTCTTCTTATTCACAGTACACAGTCTCATTAAATCTTGAGGCTTGTTATTGATAGTACACAGTATTGTTAAATTTTCTGTCTTCTTATTGACAGTACACAGTATTGTTAAATCTTATGTCTTCTTATTGACAGTACAAAGTATTTTAAAATCTTGTGTGTTTTTATTGTCAGTACACAGTATCGTTAAATCTTGTGGCTTGTTATTGATAGTACACAGTATCGTTAAATATTGTGTCTTCTTATTGACAGTATACAGTGTTGTTAAATCTTATCTCTTCTTATTGACAGTGCACAGTATCGTTAAATCTTGTGGCTTGTTATTAATAGTACACAGTATCGTTCAATCTTATGGCCTGTTATTTACATTACAAAGTATTGTTAAATCTTGTGTCTTCTTATTGACAGTACATAGTATTTTTAAATCTTGTGTCTTCTTATTGACAGTACACATTATCGTTAAATCTTGTGTCTTCTTATTGACAGAACACAGTATTGTTAAATATTTATGTCTTCTTATTGATAGTACATAGTATTGTTAAACCTTGTTTTCTTATTGATAGTACATTGTATTGTTAAATATTTATGTCTTCTTATTGATAGTACATAGTATTGTTAAATCTTGTTTTCTTATTGATAGTACATTGTATTGTTAAGTCTTGTGTCTTCTTTCTGACAGTACACAGTAACGTTAAATCTTTTGGCTTGTTATTAATAGTACACAGTATCGTTCAATCTTATGGCCTGTTATTTACATTACAAAGTATTGTTAAATCTTGTGTCTTCTTATTGAATGTACATAGTATTTTTAAATCTTGTGTCTTCTTATTGAATGTAACTAGTATTTTTAAATCTTGTGTCTTCTTATTAACAGTACACAGTATCGTTAAATCTTGTGTCTTCTTATTGACAGAACACAGTATTGTTACATCTTGTATCTTCTTATTGATAGTACACAGTATCGTTAAATCTCGTGTCTTCTTATTGACAGAACACAGTATCGTTAATTCTTGTGTCTTCTTATTGATAGTACACATTATCGTTAATACTTGTGTCTTGTTATTGAGAGTAAAGAGTATTGTTAAATCTTGTGTCTTCTTATTCAGAGTACAAAGTATTGTTAAATCGTGTGTCTTCTTATTGACAGTACACAGTATCGTTAAATCTTCTATCTTCTGATTGACAGTACACAGTATGTGTAAATCCTGTATCTTCTTATTGACAGGACAAAGTATTGTTTAATCTCGTGTCTTCTTATTGACAGTAGACAGTATTGATAAATCCTGTATAATCTTATCGTCAGGACACAGTATATCGTTAAATCTTGTGTCTTCTGATTGACAGTACACAGTACTTTTAAATCTTGTGTCTTATTGACAGTACACAGTATCGTTAAATCTTGTGGCTTGTTATTGATAGTACACAGTATCGTTAAATCTTATGATTTATTATTGATAGTACAATGTATCGTTAAATCTTGTGTCTTCTTATTGACAGTACATAATATCGTTAAATCTTGTGTCTTCTTATTGACAGTACATAGTATTGTTAAATCTTGTGTCTTCTTATTGACAGTACACAATATCGTTAAATCTATAGGCTTGTTAGTGAAAGTACACAGTATCGTTAAATTTTGTGGCTTGTTATTGATAGTACACAGAATCGTTAAATCTTGTGGCTTGTTACTGATAGTACACAATATTGTTAAATATTGTATCTTCTTATTCAGAGTACACAGTATTGTTAAATCTTGTGTTTTCTTATTGATAATACACATTATCGTTAAATCTCGTGTCTTCTTATTGTCAGTACACAGTATCGTTAAATTTTGTGTCTTCTTATTAATAGTACATAGTATTGTTAAATTTTGTTTTCTTATTGATAGTACATAGTATTGTTAAATCTTTTTTTTATTGATAGTACATAGTATTGTTAAATCTTATGTTTTATAATTGACAGTAAACAGTATTGTTAAATCTTGTGTCTTCTTATTGAGAGTACACAGTATCATTAATACTTGTGGCTTGTTATTGATAGTACACAGTATCGTTCAATCTTACGGCCTGTTATTTACAGAACAAAGTATTTTAAAATCTTGTGTCTTTTTATTGAGAGTAAACAGTATTATTAAATCTCGTGTCTTCTTATTGACAGTACTCAGTATCGTTAAATCTTGTGTCTTCTTATTGACATTACAGATTATTGTTAAATCTTGTGTCTTCTTTTTGACAGTACACAGTATCGTTAAATCTTGTGTCTTCTTATTCACAGTACAAAGTATCTTTAAATCTTGAGGCTTGTTATAGATAGTACACAGTATCGTTAAATCTTGTGTCTTTTTATTGACAGTACACAGTATTGTTAAATCTTGTGGCTTGTTATTGATAGTACACAGTATCGTTAAATCTAATGACTTGTTATTGATAGTACACAATATCGTT
>NW_013678322.1:0-5567 GCF_000517525.1 Limulus polyphemus | reverse complement strand
GTTAAATCTTATGGCCTGTTCTTCACAGTACAAAGTATTGTTAAATCTTCTGTCTCCTTATTGACAGTACACAGTATCGTTAAATCTTGTATCTTCTTATTGACAATACACAGTATCGTTAAATCTTGTGTCTTCTTATTGATAGTACATAGTATTGTTAAGTCTTGTTTTTTATTGATTGTACATAGTATTGTTAAATCTTATGTCTTATTATTGACAGTAAACAGTATTGTTAAATCTTTAGGCTTGTTATTGATAGTACACAGTATCGTTAAATCTTGCGTCTTCTTATTGACAGTACACAGTATTGTTAAATCTTGTGTCTTCTTATTGACAGTACACAGTATCGTTAAATCTTGTGACTTTTTATTGATACTACATAGTATTGTTAAATCTGGATTTCTTATTGACAGTACACAGTAATATTAAATCTTTAAGTCTTTTTATTAACAGTACACAGTATCGTTAAATCTTGTCTTCTTATTGATAGTACATAGTATTGCTAAATCTTGTGTCTTCTTATTGACAGTACACAGTATTGTTACATCTTGTGTCTTCTCATTGACAGTACACAGTATCGTTAAATCTTGTGTCTTCTTATTCACAGTACACAGTATCGTTAAATCTTGAGTCTTCTTATTCACAGTACACAGTATTGTTAAATCTTATGTCTTATTATTGACAAAAAACAGTATTGATAAATCTTGTGTCTTCTTTTTGAGAGTAAACAGTATTGTTAAATCTTGTGTGTTCTTATTGACAGTACACAGTATCGTTAAATCTTGTGTCTTCTTATTGACAGAACACAGTATTGTTAAATATTTATGTCTTCTTATTAATAGTACACAGTATTGTTAAATCTTGTGTCTTCTTTTTGACAGTAAACAGTATCGTTAAATCTTGTTTCTTCTTTTTGATAGTACATAGCATTGTTAAATCTTGTTTTTTTATTGATAGTACATAGTATTGATAAATCTGATGTCTTATTACTGACAGTAAACAGTAATGTAAAATCTTGTGTCTTCTTTTTGACAGTAAACAGTATCGTTAAATCTTGTTTCTTCTTTTTGATAGTACATAGCATTGTTAAATCTTGTTTTTTTATTGATAGTACATAGTATTGATAAATCTGATGTCTTATTACTGACAGTAAACAGTAATGTAAAATCTTGTGTCTTCTTATTGATAGTATACAGTATTGTTAAATCTTGTGTCTTCTTATTGATATTACACAGTATTGATAAATCCTGTGTCTTCTTATTGACAGGACACAGTCGCGTTAAATCTTGTGTCTTCTTATTGACATTACAGATTATTGTTAAATCTTGTGTCTTCTTTTTGACAGTACACAGTATCGTTAAATCTTGTGTCTTCTTATTCACAGTACAAAGTATCTTTAAATCTTGAGGCTTGTTATTGATAGTACACAGTATCGTTAAATCTTGTGTCTTTTTATTGACAGTACACAGTATTGTTAAATCTTCTGTCTCCTTATTCACAGTACACATGATCGTTAAATCTTGTATATTCTTATTGACAAAACACAGTATCGTTAAATCTTGTGTCTTCTTATTGACAAAACACAGTATCGTTAAATATTGTGGCTTGTTAGTGATAGTACACAGTATTGTTAAATCTTGTGTCCTCTTATTGACAGTACACAGTATCATTAAATATTGTGGATTGTTAGTGAAAGTACACAATATCGTTAAATTTTGTGTCTTGTTATTGATAGTACTCAAAATCTTTATATCTTGTGGCTTGTTATTGATAGTACACAATATTGTTATATCTTGTGTCTTCTTATTCAGTTACACAGTATTGTAAAATCTTTTGTGTTCTTATTGATAGTACACAGTATCGTTAAATCTCGTGTCTTTTTATTGACAGTACACAGTATCGTTAACTCTTTTGTCTTCTTATTGATAGTACATAGTATTGTTAAATCTTGTTTACTTATTGATAGTACATAGTATTGTTAAATCTTTTTGTCTTTTTATTGACAGTACACAGTATCGTTAAATCTTGTCTTCTTATTGATAGTACATAGTATTGCTAAATCTTGTGTCTTCTTATTTACAGTACACAGTATTGTTAAATTCTGTGTCTTCTTATTGACAGTACACAGTATCGTTAAATCTTGTGGCTTGTTATTGATAGTACACAGTATCGTTAAATCTAATGATTTGTTACTGATAGTACACAATATCGTTAAATTTTGTGTCTTCTTATTGACAGTACACAGTATCGTTAAATCTTATGGCCTGTTATTCACAGTACAAAGTATTGTTAAATTTTGTGTCTCCTTACGACAGTACACAGTATCGTTAAATCTTGTGTTCTTTTTGACAGTACAGGTATCGTTAAATCTAATGATTTGTTTCTGATAGTACACGATATCGTTAAATTTTGTGTTTTCTTATTGACAGTACACCGTATCGTTAAATCTTATTTCCTGTTATTCACAGTACAAAGTATTGTTAAATTTTGTGTCTCCTTATTGACAGTACACAGTATCGTTAAATCTTGTATCTTCTTATTGACAGTACACAGTATCGTCAAATCCTGTGTCTTCTTATTGATAGTACATAGTATTGTTAAATATTGAGGCTTGTTATTGATAGCAAAGAGAATCGTTAAATCTTGTGGTTTGTTATTGACATTACACAATATTGTTAAATCTTGTGTCTTCTTACTGACAGTACACAGTATCGTTAAATCTTGTATATTCTTATTGACAGTACACAGTATCATTAAATCTTGTGTCTTCTTATTGATAGTACATAGTATTGTTAAGTCTTGTGTCTTGTTATTGACAGTACACAGTATAGTTAAATCTTGTGTCTTATTTTTGACAGTACACAGTATTGTTAAATCTGTGTCTTCTTATTGACAGTATACAGTATCGTTAAATCTTGTGTGTTCTTTTTGACAGTACACAGTATTTTTAAATATCGTGCCTTGTTATTGACAGTACACAATATTGTTAAATCGTGTGTCTTCTTACTGACAGTACACGGTATCGTTAAATCGTGTGTGTTCTTATTAACAGAACACAGTATTGCTAATTATTTATGTCTTCTTTTAGATAGTACATAGTATTGTTAAATCTTGTTTTCTTATTTATAGTACATAGTATTGTTAAGTCTTGTGTCTTCTTATTGAGGGTAAACAGTATTGTTAAATCTTGTGTCTTCTTATTCAGAGTACCCAGTATTGTTAAATCTTATGTCTTCTTATTGACAGTACACAGTATCGTTAAATTTTGTAGCTTGTTATTGATAGTACACAGAATCGTTAAATCTTGTGGTTTGTTATTGACATTACACAATATTGTTAAATCTTGTGACTTCTTATTGACAGTACACAGTATCGTTAAATCTTATGGCCTGTTATTCACAGTACAAAGTATTGTTAAATCTTCTGTCTCCTTATTGACACTACACAGTATCGTTAAATCTTGTATCTTCTTATTGATAGAATAGAGTATTGTTAAATCTTGTGTCTTCTTATTGATAGTACCTACTATCGTTAAGTTTTTTGTCTTGTTATTGATAGTACACAGTATTGATAAAACCTGTATCTTCTTATTGACAGGACATAGTATCCTTAAATCTTGGGTCTTCTTATTGACAGTACACAGTATTGTTAAATTTTGTGTCTTCTTATTGACATAACACAGTATCGTTATTTCTTGTGGCTTGTTAGTGAAAGTACACAGTATCGTTAAATCTTGTGGCTTGTTATTGATAATACACAGAATCGTTAAATCTTGTGTGTTCTTATTGACAGTAAACAGTATTTTTAGATCTCGTATCTTATTATTGACAGTACACAGTATCGTTAAATCTTGTGTCTTCTTATTGATAGTACATAGTATTCTTGAATCTTGTTTTCTTATTGATAATACATAGTATTTTTAAATCTTTATGTCTTTTTATTGACAGTACACAGTATCGTTAAATCTTGTCTTCTTATTGATAGTACACACTATTGTTAAATCTTGTGTCTTCTTTTTGACAGTGCACAGTAAGGTTAAATCTTGTGGCTTGTTATTAATAGTACACAGTATCGTTAAATCTTCTGTCTTCTTATTGGTAGTACAAAGTATTGTTAAATCTTGTTTTCTTAATGAAAGTACACAGTATTATTAAATCTTTATGTCTTTTTATTGACAGTACACAGTATCGTTAAATCTTGTCTTCTTATTGATAGTACATAGTATTGCTAAATCTTGTGTCTTCTTATTGACAGTACACAGTATCGTTAAATCTTGTGTTTCTTATTCACAGTACACAGTATCGTTAAATCTTGTGTCTTCTTATTGACAGCACACAGTATCGTTAAATCTTGAGGTTGTTATTGATAGTTCACAGTATCGTTAAATGTTGTGTCTTTTTATTGACCGTACACAGTATTGTTAAATCTTTTGTCTTCTTATTGACAGTACACAGTATCGTTAAATATCATGGCCTGTTATTCACAGTATAAAGTATTGTTAAATCTTCTGTCTCCTTATTGACAGTACACAGTATCGTTAAATCTTATGACCTGTTATTCACAGTACAAAGTATTGTTAAATCTTCTGTCTCCTTATTGACAGTACACAGTATCCTTAAATCTTGTATCTTCTTATTGATAGAATACAGTATTGTTAAATCTTGTGTCTTCTTATTGATAGTACCTAGTATCGTTAAGTCTTGTGTCTTCTTATTGATAGTACACAGTTTTGATAAATCCTGTATCTTCTTATTGACAGGACACAGTATCGTTAAATATTGTGTCTTCTTATTGACAGTACACAGCATCGTTAATTCTTGTGGCTTGTTATTGATAGTACACAGTATCGTTAAATTTTATGTTTTGGTATTATTAGTACACTGTATCGTTAAATCTGGTGTCTTTTTATTGACACTACAGAGTATTGTTAAATCTTGTGTCTTCTTATTGACAGTACAGAGTTTAGTCAAATCTTGTGGCTTTTTAGTGAAAGTACACAATATCGTTAAATTTTTGGTTGTTATTGATAGTACACAATATTGTTTAATCATGTGTCTTCTTATTCAGAGTACACAGTATTGTTTAATCTTGTGTGTTCTTACTGATAGTACATTGTATTGTTAAATCTTGTTTTCTAATTGACAGTACACAGTATTGTTAAATCTTGTGACTTCTTATTGACAGTACACAGTATCGTTAAATCTTGTGTCTTCTTATTCACAGTACACAGTATCGTTAAATCTTGAGGCTTGTTATTGATAGTACACAGTATCGTTAAATCTTGTGTCTTTTTATTTACAGTACACAGTATTGTTAAATCTTGTGTCTTCTTATTGACAGTACACAGTATCGTTAAATCTTGTGGCTTGTTATTGATAGTACACAATATTGTTAAATCTTGTGTCTTCTTATTCAGAGTACACAGTATTGTTTAATCTTGTGTGTTCTTATTGAAAGTACATAGTATTGTTAAATGTTGTGTCTTCTTATTCACAGTACACAGTATTGTTAAATCTTGTGTCTTCTTATTGATAGTACATAGTAAAACGAACTAGCTTTCCGTAGAT
>NW_013678321.1:5937-10691 GCF_000517525.1 Limulus polyphemus | reverse complement strand
ACCTTTGGTGTATAGGACGCAAGCAGATTTTGACATCAAATTTTTGGGTAAAAAAGTGCGTCTTATGCTCCGAAAAATACAGTATTTAAAATACCATTTCGATGAACAATCCGAGCCATCTCTGCATAAGCATTATAAACTTATAATGTTATCCTACGACCAAACATTAGACCTTTTTAAATACTTTCATGAGCTTTTAATATGTTGTTGTAAAAATGTCTACTAAAGTATATTTTCATCCGCCTTTCGGTTTCATCCGTTGAAATGAAGTGTGTATTTAGATAGTAAGGTGTGCGCGCGCATTTTCAGGACAGACAAAACTAAGTTTTATTATATCAAATACAGTAAATTTGAGTTATAATCTTGCAAGTTACCAAACACGGATGTGTTACCTCCAATAATACAATAAACACACATTATAGCCCCCAACCATATAGGTTTTTCACAGTATAACCTATTATAATACAGTAGAGAATGGTATACCAAGGTAAGGTGCACGAAACTTCATCAATGTAAGTCTCTCATAATATAACCTTCTATAATATAAACATTGAAGAGACTTTTCATAAGCGTGTGCAAATATTATTGAAGGTTATATCCCTTCTAACCCAGATAGATTCATCATTTTACTTATGATAAAGAGGCTCAAAAAGAACCATGAAAGTGACTATGATGAGTTTTGGAGATGGAAAAGCAAACGAAATTCCTCTACTTAAAACTTTTTCACTGTCACTTAATTGATGATCTGATAGATTGTGTAAAAAAGAAAAACATTCCTTGGTGGGACAGCGGAAAATCTTCGGATTTATAATGCTAAAATCACGGATTCGATTCTCTCGGGCTCGGCATGGCCAGGTTGTTATGGCGCTCGACTCACAATTTGAGGGTCGCGGGTTCGAATCCACGTCCCACCAAACATGCTCGCCCTTTCAGCGTGTGGGCGTTATAATGTGACGGTCAATCTCACTATTCGTTGGTAAAAGAGTACCACAAGAGTTGGCGGTGGGTGGTGATGACTAGCTGCCTTTCATCTAGTCTTACACTGCTAAATTAGGGACGGCTAGCGCAGATAGCCCTCGTGTAGCTTTGCGCTAAATTCAAAACAAACAAACAAACAATTCTCCTCGGTAGACTGAGCTGATAGCCCCTGGCTGTGCTATATGGAAACACACACTCATTTAAAAACACCCCTTCTCTAGTTTGAGTTACCGCAAAAATATAATTTCTATAGGTGTTGATATTAATTTTTTTCTATAATTTCAATGTTTTGCGTTTCAAGAAAACTTAAGACGTATAGGTATAAACAGAAAACATTATAAAGAGATTACCGTTTATTAACTTCGTTTTCGTTCATTTTTTTAAAAAACCTTTACTAAAAACATAACTGCTTATTTGCAAGTTCAATTTTTAGAAAACTACGCAGAAGAAGGATTATAAACTTGATACGATTTCATAAAAAATAAATCCAATGAACCCTTCTGATATTTTCAATAATATAATATGGATTTTCTAAAACTTTGAGGCCAATGCCGTCATACCATTTTTTAACTGAAACAAAAATAGAAATATATATATTGCTTATAATAATATGTAGCTCTGATGATGACTTTTTGACAATGTCGAAACGTTAGGTATTTTCAGTTTAGGCCTAGGTCAGACCAACTTACGCCTACTTACCTCCGCCACAAAAGGGTAATGGATGTTATATTTTCACCCTTGAACGTGCATGTTTGTGTGTTTTCAGCAAGATTTCTCAAAAACGACTGAAATGGACTTGGACGAAAGTTGGTACACATTTCAACTATGACCCAACTTAGAAGTTATTACTTTTGGAGGCTCAAGATCACAGCAAGGCCACGAAAATACAAAAAAATCCCCATCTGTTAACATGAGTACTGATTTTTCACTCTATAACTGAATCAAAAATGATCGGATTTTCATGAAACATGGTGGACAATTGGCGAATATTATCTTGCTAAAAATGGTTCGTGTCCATTTATAACGACAGACATACGGACACATTTTCATATTTTTTGAGAGCCAAATATGCTCAACGCTGGGTGGAGTAGGTATGCCCTCCACTGAGTGCTCCTCCAGTTGCTGCTGCATCATTCTTGCCCATTGGTAACTATAGATATATTTCGTTTATGCATCTGGTCCTGCTACCTTTTGAACCTTTGTTTTTCGACCATATTCTTCCTTTTAGTCAGCACACCTGGCAGTCTATTCCATACCTGTCAACACCAAGAGGTGCCAGATCGAGAGACTTTGTGGGGGAGGGGAGAGTGCTCTACCAGAAAATTTAGAAAAAAAGGTTCACTGTTATGCATTAAGGGAACTTCAGACACTTATTTACACTTACAAGATTGAAATGATGTTTTCATTTATAGTGGGCATATATACTAAGAGAATCACAGTCATCTGCTAATATTGTTTTACACTTTTATTGAAAGAATTGAAAAAAAATACACATATCCTGGTTAGTGTTCTTTGTTAAATTGCACTTTTGGCATCTTTCAATACCTGCTTGCTGGACTTGTATTTATTGGCTGAGGAATCTGAGATAAACTTGCAGTTTAAAAGGGCACATACTGTGTCATGCCCTAAATCAGTCCTGTTCTCTGTTACGATCTTTGTCACCGCTGAAAATGCTCTTTCACTCGATGCATTGAAATGTGGTACAATAAGTATACAGTATAACACAACAATGTCACACAAAATATTTACTTTATCCTGGTTGGCATTCTGTAAAGTTGAATGTGGTACAACAAACAGACAGTATAACAATGTTACACAGTAAATACTTACTGTATCCTGGTTGGCACTCTGTGAAGTTGAATGTGGTACAACAAACAGACAGTATAACAATGTTACACAGTAAATACTTACGTTATCCTGGTTGGCACTCTGTGAAGTTGAATGTGGTGCAATAAACAGACAGTATAACACAACAATGTTACACAGTAAATATTTACTTTATCCTGGTTGGCACTCTGTGAAGTTGAATGTGGTACAAGAAACAGGCAGTATAACAATGTTACACAGTAAATACTTACTTTATCCTGGTTGGCACTCTGTGAAGTTGAATGTGGTACAACAAACAGACAGTATAACAATGTTACACAGTAAATACTTACTTTATCCTGGTTGGCACTCTGTGAAGTTGAATGTGGTACAACAAACAGACAATATAACAATGTTACACAGTAAATACTTACTTTATCCTGGTCGGCACTCTGTAAAGTTGAATATGGTACAACAAACAGACAGTATAACAATGTTACACAGTAAATATTTACTTTATCCTGGTTGGCATTCTGTAAAGTTGAATTTTGCGACTCCATTCTTTTTGTTAAATTATTAAAAAGGTTGATATCAGGAGATCCTGGTCGCGTTTCGGGAGATCTGGAAACAGGAGTCTATATTGGGAAACTCCCGCCGAAATCGGGAAAGTTGACAGGTTTGCTACTCTAATCGATATAGCATATTCATAGAAATCATAATATTTGAATGTTCGTGAAAAATATACTATTTAGGTCTATTTTAGTCTATGTTTTTTAAAGCTATTGTGTGGGAACACATTGCCTTCTATGAATGAGGTGTTTGTACTCTATTATTATTTACATTAATCATGTAGTAACATAAGTCTATGTTTAACCATGATTTTCCATATTTCATTTCTGTGCAACGCTTTCTTCTTTCAGCGTTGTTTTTATTAGGCGACTAGTCCTATTACCTTACTATTTTTATTTTTAAGCTTATTATTATAAAGCCTAAATATACGGAATTGAGCTTGCATGATTTCATTAATTAAGATGTTAATAATTTCTATAATTCATAGGTATAGCACTATATATCTTACTGTTGAATTAACTAATCATTTCAATGTGTGTATCAACATTTTTTGTATTGTTTTTGTTTTACATGGTCTCATAGCTCTTCAAGATCTTTATATTTTCTAGCCACTTGTATGGTTACAGTAATTGAATGGTTCTACTGCTGTCTTGACATTTATGCTTATTTCTTTATATTTTATTACATTGGTGAATTTGTATTTGCTTCAGTTATGTAGACCATTCTGTATTTTATTATTGGATTAAGGTTTGTGAAAGATATTTATATTTCAATTTAAAAAATGGTATAATTTTGTTGTTTTTCGTCATTTGTAGTATATATTCAAAGAATTTAGACATTGTGGTATAAAGCTAGAGAAAAAAACAAACAATTACTCTCCAGATAATAATAATAAAATTGTTTATTTCAGCCAACGTTTCGCATTTTAGGCTTCTTCAGGGCGAGAAGTACAAGAACTACTAGCTCTGGTGAAGCCTCAAGGGCGAAACGTTCGTTGGAATGAAAATGTTTTTATTATAATTTGGAGAGTCAAGATAATTTTTGTCCTCTGATTTGTTTACCAAAATGTAAAAACAGTATGGCAACTTTAGGCTGAGAGTTTTTAGAAAATGTGAAAATGATTATTTGAAATATCATAAATATTCATTGTATTTAGTTTATCTGAAGATATGTAAAACTGAAAATCTACTGTCTTATTTTCCAAGAATCAAACTTGCAAATAAACAGTTCTTTCTAGCAAAGTTTTAAAAAAGATCTCAACTTTCTTTCTTTAAGCGGATAACGACTCGGCATGGCCAGATGGTTAGCGCGCTCGACTCGCAATCTGAGGGTCCCGGGTTCGAATCCCCATCCTACCAAACATGCTCGCCTTTTCAGTCATGGGGGCGTTATAATGTGAC
>NW_013678321.1:0-4937 GCF_000517525.1 Limulus polyphemus | reverse complement strand
AGTCCCACTATTCGTTGGTAAAAGAGTAGCCCAAGAGTTGGCGGTAGGTGGTGATGACTAGCTGCCTTCTCTCTAGTCTTAAACTGCTAAATTAGCGCGAAATTCATAAACGAACACCAGTCTGTTATTTTTTGTTCCCGATCGGCAAACTCAAAATTCAAAACAAACCAAACTTTAAGCGGATATTTCAATCAAATTTTTAAATGGCCATATTGCATCACATCTCATGTTTTCTTGAAACGCAATACAATAAAATTCTATAACCAATACAATTTATACACCCCTAAGAAATTAGGTGTTCTTGAAAAACCCAACTATAGAGAAGATTCTTTTACACCAGCTTGACAGCATTATTAAAATCTGTCATAATATCAATTAAGTGACAGTGAAAAAAACGAAAAACGAAAAAAAAAGAAAGAAAAGAATCCTAAGCAGATGTTTATTCTTGTTTTTTCCACCTTCAAATGTTAGTCACTTTTATAGTTCCTTCCCATTTCTCTTCTTCTTGGATTAAAAGCGAATCTATCTGGGTTAAAAGTAATTCTATAAGGCACATGAAACTCATGATAAGATACATATTATTTTATAAACAAACAACAATCGTGATGTTACCTTTTTTATAATCATATTAAACTTATTGTTTCATTTAGATTCCAGAACACAGTAAACTCACTGTATAACCTATTTATAAACACCATGCTCATTACACATTTTTATGAAACACATTAAACGTATTGTTTCATCTCCAAGAATACGTTAAACAAACAATAAAAACTTAAGAAATAGTAAAACTAAACACGTAACTTATGATGTGGCGGACACACGTATGATTTTAAAATACAGAGAAATCACCGTATTTCTTTTCCGATTTTTTTTTTTTTACTTTACTGCGAGTTTATCCTAAAATTCATAATGAAAATGCTTAGCAATAAGTTATCATACACCGTTGGCTTTAAATTATTCTAACTTTGATTATAATTCCATATGATACGATTAACTTTTGTTATAACCGTAATGAAAATTTAAAAATACAGTAAACTCACTTAACAGTAATAAGGTAACAAGAGGGTAATGTATTTGATTCATAAGATGTGAAGAATTCCTGATATGAAATCAATAGTAAAATCAAAACCAATAAAATGGTTAAAAAAAAACAAGGTTGAATGTTTCATTAACGTTGACGCTCGTTTATAATGATGTTCATTTTAATTTAGTGCATATTTTTAGCCATATCCCATTTAGCTCGTTTCAGTTTGCTACAGAAAAACGTAAACGTCTATAACAAAATGTTGTAGTGTGTCAGTTGTTTTAAATGGCACGTTTGAAATAAATAAGATTGAAGCTAGAGCTTAGTTAGTTCTTCTAAATAATAGACGGGTAGGAAGACATCTACCATTATGCTATCATTTGTGATATTACATTTGTTCAATAACATTAGAATCACTCTTAGTTTATTCATAACAAAACATATGCTCACTCGTTAACCAATGAAGGGCCTTTCAATAAAATGAAATAATTCTCTCTTCAATAGCCCTCCAGTGGCACAGCGGTATGTCTGCGGACTTACAACTCTAGAATCCGGGTTTCGATACCCGTGGTGGGTAGATCACAGATAGCCTATTGTGTAGCTTTGTGCTTAATTTCAAACAAAACAAATTAAACTCTCTTCAATAAAAACAACACAAAAATCTCAACACATACCTCAAAATTTGAGGTTGTTTAACCATTCTATATAACTCCCCTAAAATTGTGCTTCAATCTTTAATTATTGTTGTTTCACCATCACTGCAAGTTGTAAATTGTTCTTCTTTCAATATCTAATAATTTTTTGTCTTTGAATTAATAAACGATTTAATTGGGCGTAAGGTATTAGGATGATCAATAAGCATTTGCTGTATACAGCATGCTGTTTGTTACAGATGTGTCTGACTGCATGATTTCCTGTATACAGCATGCAGTTTGTTAGAGATGTGTCTGACTGCATGATTTCCTGTATACAGCATGCAGGTTGTTACAGACGTGTCTGACTGCATGATTTCCTGTATACAGCATGCAGGTTGTTACAGATGTGTCTGATTGCATGATTTCCTGTATACAGCATGCTGTTTGTTACAGATGTGTCTGACTGCATGATTTTTTGTATACAGCATGCAGTTTGTTAGAGATGTGTCTGACTGCATGATTTCCTGTATACAGCATGCAGGTTGTTACAGACGTGTCTGACTGCATGATTTCCTGTATACAGCATGCAGGTTGTTACAGATGTGTCTGATTGCATGATTTCCTGTATACAGCATGCAGGTTGTTACAGATGTGTCTGACTCTTTAATCCCCAACATGAACAAGAAGATCGAGTATTGTAAAGTCTTCAATATAATGTTGAAAAATTATTGGTATTACAATAAGCCTTACAGTTGTTATGTGTCTTCTTTTACGTCCGTAAGTTATGTTTAACCATATCCATGGAAAATGTTCAGTTTTACCATTGAAGTCTTCATCTCACTTTAGTCTATTACATTTTGTCTGCAAACAAACACTGAATTATTGGTATTATAATAAGCCTTACAGTTGTTATGTGTCTTCTTTTACGTCCGTAAGTTATGTTTAACCATTTCCATGGAAAATGTTCAGTTTTACCATTGAAGTCTTCATCTCACTTTAGTCTATTACATTTTGTCTGCAAACAAACACTGAATTATTTGACTGTAGTGATTTAAAATGTCCAATAGTATCGTTATAAAAAATATCTTCTCGCCTATTAAACTTTAATCTGTCCAATAACAGGCTGTTATCTTCTACTTCAGGTGTTGATGAATAAAAGATTTACGATATTTACTTTGACGGTTCAACTCAATCTGAGTAATGAAGAATTGTTAAGTTATTTGATAATGTTAATACTTTCATTAATCATATACATGGCATGCAGTCAGACACATCTCTAACAAACTGCATGCTGTATACAGGAAATCATGCAGTCAGACACATCTGTAACAACCTGCATGCTGTATACAGGAAATCATGCAAAAAGAGATGTTTACGTTTCCTCCATGTCTTGTCACAGTTGTCACCGACATATTAAATGTCATTTTCGTGTTCGGTTTGAAAAAAAGACTTTACGTTTCCTCGATGTCATGTCACAGTTCCACCCACGTATATTAAACATCATGCTCATGTTGAGTATCAAAGAAAAGAAAAGAGATGTTTACGTTTCCTCCATGTCTTGTCACAGTTTCACCGACATATTAAATGTCATTTTCATGTTGAGGAATAAAGAAAACAGATGTGTACATTTCCTCGATGTCTTTTCAGCCACAGTTCTGTTCACATGTTCAACACTCTTTACTAGAAAGTCAGCCAGACAGATATTTACTACATTACCAGTCCAAACATTCCAGGAAAGGAAAGAAAGACGAACAGTAAGATGCTTTGACAAACCAGTTCCTACTGAGAAACTCCACACTTCAGAAACATCTTACACAATAACAGCGATTTCTAAGTTAATTTTTAATGTTTATTATTTTACTATAATGATTATTCTACTATTAATATTATTATTATCATTATTTTATTATAAAGATTGTCTCACATTGTTAGCCCAGTTGATGGGTTTAGAACTAATCTAAATGTACTAAGCAGGCCAACCAAAGTATAATTTTCACAACGGCTGTAGTAAATAATACGCGAGTATTGGCTTAAATAAATAAAACTTTTATCACAGTACGGACACACACTGTTCGTTAGATATATATCCACTTCTATTTGTTTATTATTACTAATTGAATTTTATGTTTATTACTTTATCGTAGTGATTATTCTACACTGTTAACTTAATATATGTATTTATAACACATAAGCTTCCTGGGCTCGCCGAACTCTGTGAGTTATTGTTGGATTTACGACCGAAAGTATCGTTATCAGTGTGACGATACCCAACCGACGAAACAATGCATGCTAGTTATTGCAAGTAATATAGTTTGAACATTATATTTGATTAGCTATGCTAGTTATCAGGTGCATACATATGTTTAGTCTGATCTAAAAAGGTAGCTTGCTTTGATCAGAAGTGAATATTAATTATTACATACGTTCTACATATGACTTATAAAATCTACAGCATCTGTTGTTATTTCTAGATCCAAACCTATCTGTACCTACTCTGTGTGAAACGCTGAAAAGTCATCTAGCAAAAGTAAAACAACCAACTAACGAATACCTGAAAAACAAAGTTGCATACAGCTGTTTTTATCCACTACAACTCACGTGTGGCGAACACAAAAATGCTTTCTAGCTGATGAAAATCAACTTGCGTGTCACAGAAGGACAAACCGTTGATATCAATAACTAAGCTGACTATTAGAAAACTGGACGATTGAAAAGCTGAACGAGGCGTTACAAATAAACACCAGAAAACCTAAAATATCGGTTATTTATGTTTATTGTCAACCAAAATTATAGTGGTTCAAATCAATGCTCACCTATGCTATGATGCATCAAGCTTTTTACTTCACTAAGTTTATAATATAATTTTGATATCATTTTATCAGTGGCTACAAAGTTTTTAATTTGATAGATAAAGGAATAGAAGACGAACAATGTAATAATATACCGTTATAAATTAAGATATATATTAAAACGTGACAAGTTCTGTTTACTCAGTGCTCGTTACTTTTATACAGTAACGGTAAAATTAGACAGAGTAAAACTGATCATGTAAAAATAAGTAGCATAAAATATTCGAAAAAGAAACTCGATTTTGGGCAATGTAATTATCAACAATCTTCGTTACATTTTCTCATGAGAAACAATTCCATAGAGAAGTTTTCCCAAAGAACCGTTCTTCGCATCAAACCAAATCCAAATACTTTACGGAGTCGATTCTCATCACAATGATGTGCCCGGCAAGGCCAGGTGGATAAGGCGCTCGACTCACAATCTGA
>NW_013678320.1:7717-10599 GCF_000517525.1 Limulus polyphemus | reverse complement strand
CTTTGCGAAATGGTTCTTCTTAAATATACGTCATTAATATTCAACAACTTACAATTAAATTGTACAAGTGTTTTAGTATGGTGTTTCCAAGCATCAGACGAACAGCAAGATGACTCTTTTTTTTTTCTCAGCTTCTAAAGTTAGATTTAACTTTTTCGTCCAGAAAGAGAATTCGAGTCTTTATTTACAGAAAACTGCCAATACAAAGACGTTTTATATTAAGCTATTTTGTAGGTTTTTTTTATATAAAAAAAAACTATTTGCTTCATCAACCACGGTCTATGCACCTACGTCAATAAACTCCGTAATTGTGCGATATTTCATATTTTATTCCACGCCAGAATGACCTCTTTGTCACGTCCGAGATGACCAGCTAAAATATCTGGATTTCAGTCGAGCAGCTACGAGTAAAGAAAGCTCTTGGGTTGGGCAAACTTTAAATGTTCTCGGTGTTTACCTTGTATGAAACTTTTTTTTTTTTACGTTTTTATTCATTATTGATTTTTTTGTTTTTGTGAAGAGGTCCCTTTTTTTTGACGTGAAGTTTTATACAGACTTTAAATTATCAGTTATCTAAATTAATGATTATTCTTTATCGATTTGAGATTAAGAAACTCGTACAATTGATAATGCGCATACGAGTGTGTTTTTGTTTTTGAATTTCGCGCAACAAAGCTACACGAGCTACAAAGCCGTCCCTAGTTTAGCAGTGTAAGACTAGAGGGAAGGCAGGTAGTCATCACCACCCACCGCCAACTCTTGAGCTACTTTTTTTTACCATCAAATAGTGTGATTGACCGTCACTATATAACGCCCCCACGGGTGAAAGGGCGAGCCATGCGAGAGGGTAAAGGTAAAATACAAGTTACGCGATTAAATACGAGGATGGTAAATTGAACAAAATCTGAAAATATTTAAGCTATACTTTGATTAATCTAATCGTTCGTTGGTTGGTACGGTGTACAGAATAAAGCTTCACAATATTACTGCCATAACTTTAAAAAATTGAGGATTTGTTTTTGATGTGTTATAAGAAAAATAAATTGATGTATAACACATGACACTATAACACTTCTGATACACTGTAGTTGTGATTGGTGGATAAACTTGGTGTATCATACAACACTTATTGTAAGGCAGTATGGAACATTAGTTTATAAAGACACAACGCAGGATGTCACACACGTGTAGAACGATAAACCTAATATTTATAGAGACCATATTTACAGGATGTCACACATGTGTAAAATGATAAACCTAATAATTAAATAGACCATATTTACAGGATGCCACACACGTGTATAACGATAAACCTAATAATTAAATAGACCATATTTACAGGATGCCCGTTCTACACGTGTGTATTAAACCTAATAATTAAATAGACCATATTTACAGGATGTCACACACGTGCAGAACGATAAACCTAATAATTAAATAGACCATATTTACAGGATGTCACAGAGTTCTATAATGGATAACATTGCCAGGATCTGTAACTGACACTGTTGACTGAGTCAACATTTAAACGGGTGTTAAAAGCATTGAATGTAATACTGACAAAAAAAATCTGTATTTCAATATACAGTTCAATGCGCCTCCCGGTGGCACAGCGATACATCTGCGGACTTAAAACGCTAGAAACCGGGTTTCGATACCTGTGGTGGGCAGAGCACAGAAAACTCATTGTGTAGCTGGTAGCTTTGTGCATTACTACAAAGAAACAAACAAACAAACAGTTCAATGCATTACCGACGTAACTTTAAAGTCTGTATTTTATATCACCAATCTCATACATCTCGTGCTATATTGAACGTGCGGAATATCTGAAGTAAACAAGTGATATTATTTTTTTAATGTTTTTGTATTTATGTAATTATAGAATCCATATCTTTTACATATTTAATGTCGTCATCAAAAATCATCTAAACGTTTCGTCGACTCTTATACTACTTATTTTCATCTTGTATAATATATTTCAGATTTTTATTTATTTCCCTAAATCAATTATTTATTTAGGTTTTAAAAGTATGCTAGATGTCGCTTTTATTTTTCGTTTCTTTAGTACTGTTGCTAGGCGATACTTTTCTAAACGTTCCACTGAAGCTATCGGTGCCGTAGTGCACATTCTTGAAACTTATGAAAAAAAAAAAAGTTACACCAGCTTTCAAACTATTTTTCAACATCGAGATCAAAACGCGATCGTGATATTTTTGTTTTTTATTTTTGCTTTGTTAGTAAATGATCTACAGCTACACGATAATAAATAAATAAAGACAGACGAGATCTTCCTCCGGTTGTTTTTATGGGTGTCGGCAACGCTGGGGTTTAGAGTTTCAGCGTTTTTCTTTTTGTGTTTTCCGTCCATATCGCTCCGGGCGCATTTTTGTTGATACGCTCGCGCTACTGATTTACTGCTGAGCGAAAAGAACGAGAACTTCTATATAAATGCACGTTTTTGGAACAAACTTTGGTTTTTATGTCGGCAAATCCTTAACCCTAAAAAAACAATGTGATATATGGACGACATCAGCTTTTTTAAACACATTTTTTTAAACCTATTTATATACACTACGTTGCTTGTGCGGTCCATGACGTAATTGGTTACAGGGTGTATATATATATATATATATAATAACTAAACAAACTACCATTAATATTGCAGTTAATCCTGTTTAATTATTGAAGGGGCTCCTTGAGCATTGTACGTATAAAAATAAAAAGGCTTCATCAAAATATTTGGTTATTTGCTGTGACCAAAAAATAACTTAATAGAATGCATTATGTGGTCCCCATCGATAGGTTTGGTTTGAATTTCGCGCAAAGCTACACGAGGGCTATCTGCGCTAGCCGTCCCTAATTTAGCAGTGCAAGACTAGAGG
>NW_013678320.1:0-6811 GCF_000517525.1 Limulus polyphemus | reverse complement strand
ACTCTTGGGCTACTCTTTTATCAACGAATAGTGGGACTGACCGTCACATTATAACGCCCCCTCGGCTGAAAGGACGAGCATGTTTGGTGGGACGGGGGATTCGAACCCGCGACCCTCAGATTGCAAGTCGAGTGCCTTAACCACCTGGCCATGCCAGGCTCCTCCACCAATAGTGAACGGTATGCTTGAGGGCTTGTTAGATACTCAAAGCGAAAACAGCGCAGATAACCAATTCGATTTTGTAAATGGCATCAAAGCATATGGTTAATTTGTGGGTTGAACGCACGCATAATTTAAATATACGAAAATGAGAAACGTGCGATCACTTCTCAGATTGTCACGTGATGGGCGAGAAATCCCCAGTTGGGGGGAAAATACCAGCTTTTATTCACGTCGTTTTGGAAGAGAATTTAAAACAATATGTACATATAGCCTGTGTCAACGCCTATAAATGAAATAGCTCAAAGTTTGTAATTTAACCAATTTAATTTAGTTATTTGCACTAGGTGTGGCCCGGTTTCAATGTGCCCGTACTGTGAATCCATGGGTTCATAAATTCGCGATCTCTTGGAGCAAAAAACAAGCTCCGCATTTTGGAGCTGTGGGCTCGCGAAAAGAGCAATTGTTAAATATCACTATCCAGTCGCACAAAAGTAGCCCAAGAGTAGGCGGTGAGGGCTGTTGAATAGCTGCCTTATCTCTAGTCTATCTAGTAGAAACAGCTATGCGAAGATATCCTTTGCGCGAAATTCTGAAGCAAATCAATGTCCCTAAGTTCAAGTTGCCCTTTCGCTCTCTATAATTCAATTTCTGTTTATCAACATTGAATTATAGAGAGCGAGAGGGCAACTTGAACTTAGGGACATTGATTACTGTTTATCAACATTGAATTCTTATAATATTCGAATCCGTTGATGTGATGAAATTATTTTATTTTGCGCTAAAATAACAAATAAAGATTGGAAGTTTGTTTTGCAATTAAGCACACAATGGGCTACCTGTGCTCTGCTCGCAGACATACCGCTGTGTCACTGGAGGGCAAAACATGGAAGTCCGAAAACACAGAAACTGGAGTTGATTGAAATATCTGTTTTGGATTATTTGGGTAACCAACTTTATTCGCATGTAGGGCGCTCGACTCACAATCTGAGGGTCGCGGGTTCGAATCCCCCGTCCCACCAAACATGCTCGCCCTTTCAGCCGTGGGGGCGTTATAATGTGATGGTTAAGCCCACTATTCGTTGGTAAAAGAGTAGCCCCAGAGTTGGCGGTGGGTGGTGATGACTAGCTGCCTTCCCTCTAGTCTTCCCTCTGCTAAATTAGGGACGGCTAGCACAGATAGGTCCCGTGTAGCTCGTATTCTTTAACTAGAACGCTTAACGAACTTATTAAAGATTGTTTTATTGTGTGACACCTGGTCGTTGTCATGGTAGCACCTGTGGATATCCCGATTGCTCGTGCTGCGTCGTAAGTGATAATATCGAGATGATGAGATTAATGAGGCACACGTGTTCGTCAATTTTTTCTTTCTTTACCTTATCTAATAATTACTTGCTGTCCTCTGTACGCACACCATCTTTCGGTCCTAATGCTTTTGTATGGAAACATATTGAAGCAAAACTTTACCAGATTTTAGCAAAATTAATTCCTGCAAATAACTATGTACCACGTGCGATATATATATATATATATGGTAATTTTAGGTTATCCTTTTAAAGTTTATGAAAATTTATTTTCAAACTGAACAAAGAGATTATCAACGTAAGTGGCTGTTGAATTTTGTCTTCCAAACCTGTATTTTCGTCTTAAAAAAAATCTTCATACCCGACTGAAACATACGCTTAATATATTAATACTTGAATTATTGTCTGTCAGCCACTGCTAGAAACTCCTGAAGCTATTAATAATTTAGTTTGTTAGAAAACATTTCTGGACTCCCTGAGGGTATTTACAAATATTAACTTCCTGTTTCTGGACTCTGTGATCTATACCAAGAGTTTATTAGCTGTCTTACAAACAGTAACTTACTGTTTCTGTACTCTGTGATCTATACCAAGAGTTTATTAGCTGTCTTACAAACAGTAACTTCCTGTTTTTGGACTCTGTGATCTATACCAAGAGTTTATTAGCTGTCGTACAAAAAGGAACTTCCTGTTTCTGGACTCCCTGAGGGTATTTACAAACAGTAACTTACTGTTTCTGTACTCTGTGATCTATACCAAGAGTTTATTAGCTGTCTTACAAACAGTAACTTCCTGTTTCTGGACTCTGTGATCTATACCAAGAGTTTATTAGCTGTCTTACAAACAGTAACTTCCTGTTTCTGGACTCTGAGGGTATTTACAAACAGTAACTTACTGTTTCTGGACTCTGTGATCTATACCAAGACTTTATTAGCTGTCTTACAAACAGTAACTTCCTGTTTCTGGACTCTGTGATCTATACCAAGACTTTATTAGCTGTCTTACAAACAGTAACTTCCTGTTTCTGGACTCTGTGATCTATACCAAGACTTTATTAGCTGTCTTACAAGCAGTAACTTCCTGTCTCTGGACTCTGTGATCTATACCAAGACTTTATTAGCTCACTTACAAACAGTATCTTCCTGTTTCTGGACTATGTCATCTATACCAAGAGTTTATTAGCTGTCTTACAAACAATAACTTCCTGTTTCTGGACTCTGTGATCTATACCAAAACCGTGTCTTTACTTCCTGTTCCTATGTGGGCTGATATGGTTGTTTTAATTTTAATATCCATTGAATATTGACAAAAAAAAACTTTTAAAAAAAAATGTTCGTTTTCTTTCTGTATTGTTTAAGTAGCCACATAAACTGTAAATTTTTTTCAGGATTTTTACATCGCCTTTAAAAAAAAAATTATTGAATTTTATTTGGTATTGCAATACACCCGCCGATTAATAACAGAAAAATTAGTAGTACAGTCCTTACCCACCAGGTGGGAGCACTGATGTGTATCATCAAAAATAACTTTAAAAATGGAAAGTATGTTTGGAAATGCAGGAAAAAAAAAAACGCATCGAAGGATATCGTGTATCCAACTAACAACTTCAGTGACATTGAATCCAAAGCAATAACTACAAATAATAGGACATCTAATAAGTAGGCCATTCCCAGCCCATCACGTCTCGAACCTACCGGCACGCAGCCCGACACGCTAACACTAAAAGTTAAACAACTTTTCCAGATTCGGTATAACATAAGAAGTGTTATATATTTAACGTTTTTCTAAGCCTTGTTATTACTTACATGGGGTAACACGTGTTCTGTATCAGTTACACGTGTTTATAGATCGTTTAGGGACAGTTATTCTGCTCTATGTACACGTGGGCTATGTGCGTGAACAGAGTCCACTTTACTTATCACGCAAAGTCTCTTACGTGCTGTAAATTTCGCTTAATTGTTGAAAAGCTTGCCAGTTATTCACAGCACTAAAACCTTGGTCGGGCGTGGCTCATTGGTTAGCATGCCCAGTCTGTGAATCCGAAGATCAATGGTTCGCGACTCTCTTTCTCTCTCTCTTTGCCGTAAAGATGCGCTCCGCACTTTGGGGCCACTGTGAGATAGACGATCAAATCTCACTATTCAATCTGTCTGAAGAGAAGCCTAAAAGTTGGCGGCGTGTGCTGTTGGCTACCTGTTTTCCTCTACTCTATCAGCTTCATATTAAGGACGGCTAAACTAAGAAAAGAAAGATTAAATTGAGTAGCTTTTGTGCTAAAAATTTAAATTATTTACATCATTAATTATTTTTAAAATTTATACAAGAAAAACAAACCTGTAATGAAGATAAAGACTTTTATCTTAATCTCTCCCCCCCCCCCACCGGTGACTCAGCGTTAAGTCACTGTGCTTATCACGCTAAAAATCGGGTTTCGATAGCCACGGGTGGCAGAGCACAAGAAGCTCATTGTATAGGTTCGTGCTTTAAAAGAAACGCACATCTTAGTCTTAGCTGTATGTTTAGCGACATCTAGTGGTGCTTACGTGAATTAACTGATCGTATTAAAAATGCCTTTTCTTTATGCGGTGTAATTTATTAATGTACGAAGTGATGCGGTTTTCGTCCAACCTCGATTATTCCTCAGTTCTCCAGTAACAATTCTATAGTCTGAAGGCTTATAACGTTAAAAACCGGGTTTCGATACCGGTGGTGGGCATAGCACAAATAGCCCATTGTTTAGCTACAGACAAACAAACAAATTCTAATGTATATACCACAATTACTGTCAAATAATCGATAAAAACACTTCACTAACTTATCTCCGCTTCACTGGCGCTTCTGTCAGTTGTGTAATAGGCACAGCTGAAAGAGCATACTGTGGACTCGAACCTTGGACTTTCCCAACTGCAATTCGGAACGGTAACCATTAGGCCTCGCACGGTCCATTTAGGTTTGTAATTTCTTTGATAATTGCTTGAACATCTGAATAAGAAATCCAGTTTTTAATCGAACAATTTTTTAGTATGGAAAACCGTTTAGAGTGGTGTTCATAACAATTTAAACATTCTTTTAGAAACAAAATACTGTTTATGTTCAATTACACATTAATGGGGAGAAGAAACTGTTGTGGAAGCAATCGTGTTTAGCTTGTTGTTGTTTCATATCAGTGTAACACTTGTTGTTGTTGCTTCATATCAGTGTAACACTTTTTTATCAGTGTAATACTTTCTGTTGTTGTTTTTTATCAGTGTAACATTTTTGGTGTTGTTTTTTATCTGTGTAACACTTTTTTTTATTAGTGCAACACTTTTTGTTGTTGTTTTTATCAGTTTAACATTTTTTGGTGTTTTTATCAGTGTAACACTTTTTGTTGTTGTTGTTTTTATCAGTGTAACATTTTTGGTGTTGTTTTTATCAGAGTAACACTTTTTGTTGTTGTTGTTTTTATCAGTGTAACACTTTTTGTTGTTGTTTTTATCAGTGTAACACTTTTTGTTGTTGTTTTCTATGAATTAGAAGAACCTATACAACTTTTAAAATCCATAATAGGCTAAAAAAAGTGAAAATTGTACATAAACGGGCGATATCTGTTACACTTAAGAGGCGAGGGGGTTGCAGGTGGCCCTGATATGGGATGGGTAAAAAAAAACCGCCGCCTTTCTCCTTTCTGTACACCCAACATACAACCTTAATTTACTGTTAAGATAAAAAAAATGTGTACTGTTAAATTTTCATAAATCTGACAACTTTTTGCAGCCACGAACAAAGTTGTTAACATTATTTTCAGAAACTCGGTGTCACGAATGCAGGAGTTTCATATGTTGACAAGCGACATGGTCATACAGATAAGAAAACTGCACGAAACCTACTTTTTTTTTGATAATTAACAAGGTTAAAATTATTACTTTGGTGTAGTAATTGTCAGTTCCATCAATAAGTAATGCACTAACTTGGTAAACATTCAACGTTGCCAGAAAACGCAGAAAAACAAGTTACAATGCTCAACATGCGAATAGAGTCACGCAAGCCGTTATGTCAACGGACTGACGTGCTCCGAATATTGGTGTGACATCAAGTTTCTAAGCTAGACCAACCATCCCATTTCCTTCCTCTACCGTAAAGCTTGAAAGATGAAAAATCTATAAAACGTCATCGTCGGTTAGTGTCTGTTTTCAATGAATAATTAATGATAAATTAAAAGCGATATTTCTGGCAGCTAAGTTCTCTTCTTAAAAACAAAAACAAAATGTTTTAGTTCTAGTGTTCTCATTACCTTCTGGCACAGCGGTATGTCTCCGGATTTACAACACTAGAAACCGGGTTTTGATACCCGTGGTGAGAAAAGCACAGGCAGCCCTTTGTGTAGGTTTGTGCTTAATAACAAATAACAACAACAACAACAATTAGTAAGTTTTCTCTATTAACGATTATTGGATTAAATTGGATTATTTATTGTTACAGGTTTAAGACGTTATAAGAGGAATTACAAACCTAAGTGGACCGGGCGTGGCCTATTGGTTAGCTTGCCGAACAGTGTGTTATATAAGAAAAAAAATGCCATAAGTGCCAAGAAAATCTGCAGTCTGGTCAAGAATAGGTGATGGGTGCTGCTTTTGTCAGCTGTCCAAAATGAGGGACAGCTTTGCCTGAATCTTGGGGTCTCTGACCCGACCGTTTAATCCAAAGATAAATAAATAATATGTCGTTCCGTTTGGAAATATCAAATACAATTCTAACTTTTGAAAAAAAACAACAACAACACAAAACAAATGCTAATAATTGACGTTAAGAACAATGAATGAATGAAATCTTAATGATATAAAACTTATAGAGTTAGGTTTAGCTGGTTGAATATCAGTCAGTTTTTTAGGGCTAGCTGGTTGAATATCAGTCAGTTTTTTAGGGCTAGCTGGTTGAATATCAGTCAGATTTTTAGGGCTAGCTGGTTGAATATCACTTTTTTTTTATAAGTATTGAAAATTAGTTATAGAAAGTGGTAGGTACAAGAATAATAAAATGAACGAAATTCTCTGGTTCATTATTAAAACCATTGAAATAAATTAGCCACGGGAATAATACCCTATTTTGACTTAACTGGCACGAAAAATATCCATTCGTATGTTTATATTCTAAAGATATAGCTGATGAAAGCAAAAGCAGTGAGCTGTAAATATGTACATAACTTCCAGGAGCTAATTCAGCTGCAAACACAACTTCCGGGAACTAATTCAGCTGTAAACACAACTTCCGGGAACTAATTCAGCTGTAAACATAACTTCAGGGAGGTAATTCAGCTGCAAACATAACTTCCAGGGAGGTAATTCAGCTGTAAACATAACTTCCAGGAG
>NW_013678319.1:9094-11070 GCF_000517525.1 Limulus polyphemus | reverse complement strand
TACAATTTAACTATCATCCTTATTTCCTACTTGTGTAATAAAACGATGTAGTCCCGTACAATTTAACTGTTATCCTTAGTTCCTGCTTCTGTAATAAAACGATGTAGTCCCGTACGATTTAACTGTTATCCTTAGTTCCTGCTTCTGTAATAAAACGATGTAGTCCTGTACAATTTAACTATCATCCTTATTTCTTACTTGTGTAATAAAACAATGTAGTCCTGACATCCTTAAAACCGTTTCTGCCTCTGGGATGACTGCTACAGTCACTTCCTTAAAACCCATTCTGTCTATGGGATGGCTGATACAGTCACATCCTTAAAATTGTTTCTGTCTCTTCTCATACAGTCACAAATGAAAAGGTTGTACACGGACACAACAATGTATCCAGGGTCAGGAAATCTATAACCTGGAGTGTGGTAAAAATTATCATCTAATCAACCTGCTCCTTCACAGAATCATGAGGTCACAAGAAATATTATGCAGGGATTAAGTCTCAGACTGTGAAATTACATCCTTTCTACACTGGAGTATTTGTAGAAAGAAGGGGAGTTATCAAGACAAAATCCAACAAAAATTAAAACTATGAGAAAAGTTCCTAGATCTGTATGAAATCTTGCTAGAATTAGTGACAAAATGTGATCATTAAGAAACAAATTAACTGAGACAGTAGAAAAAAGAAATATAAAATAGACTTAAGTTCAAGAATAAAAAACTAACAACATACGGGTATAGTCAAGTAAAAAAACATGATAAAATTTAATATGCCAAGAGGAAAAGTAAAGAGACAAAGGTAGTTAAGGTAGGTGGCATTGTAGTAACCCAAGGAATATGTACAACACTTTATACAATACCAGCCACCGAGGTCATTAAAGATCTACACCTCTTCAATCAGCAAGGATGATAGTTAAATTGTACGGAACTACATCGTTTTATTACAGAAGCAGGAAATAAGGATGATAGTTAAATTGTACAGGACTACATCGTTTTATTACAGAAGCAGGAACTAAGGATAGCAGTTAAATTGTACAGGACTACATTGTTTTATTACAGAAGCAGGAACTAAGGATAACAGTTAAATTGTACAGGACTACATTGTTTTATTACAGAAGCAGGAACTAAGGATAACAGTTAAATTGTACAGGACTACATTGTTTTATTACAGAAGCAGGAAATAAGGATGATAGTTAAATTGTACAGGACTACATTGTTTTATTACAGAAGCAGGAACTAAGGATAACAGTTAAATTGTAATGACTGCTACAGTCGTTTCTGTCTCTGGGGGTTTTAAGGATGTGACTGTAGCAGTCATCCCAGAGACAGAAAACATCCTTAAAACCGATGACTGCTACAGTCCATAGACTTACCAGAAGAAATGTTTGTTAGATATGGTCAGTGATGCCTGAGATGACAGTAAAAATACTTGTTTCTATTTTGTACCTATGATAATGTACTATTAGCTACATCTTTTGTTAACTTTCTACCATTATGGTTATGTACTATTAGCTACATCTTTTGTTAACTTTCTACCATTATGGTTATGTGCTATTAGTGACAGTACATCTTTTGTTAACTTTCTACCATTATGGTTGTGTGCTATTAGCTATATTACATCTTTTGTTAACTTTGTACCATTATGTTTATGTGCTATTAGCTACATTACATCTTTTTTTTAACTTTGATGAGTATCATTTTAACAAACTATAAGGTTAGTTTCTATTCATGTGCTATTAGCTACATTACATGTTTTTTAACTTTGATGAGTATTATTTTAACAAACTCCACGGGTAGTTTAATTAGATTTAATTTTAATTAGGTTAGGTTTACTTTTCATTTGTCTCATTGAAAGGTGCTGTACCTTTTAATTAGGTTAGGTTTTCTTTTCATTTGTCTTGTTGAAAGGTGCAGTACCTTTTAATTAGGTTAGGTTTACTTTTCATTTGTCTTGTTGAAAGGTGCAGTACCTTTTAATTAGG
>NW_013678319.1:2442-8718 GCF_000517525.1 Limulus polyphemus | reverse complement strand
TTTTATTACAGAAGCAGGAACTAAGGATAACAGTTAAATTGTACAGGACTACATTGTTTTATTACAGAAGCAGGAACTAAGGATAACAGTTAAATTGTATGGGACTACATTGTTTTATTACACAAGTAAGAAATAAGGATGATAGTTAAATTGTACCGGATTACATTGTTTTATTACACAAGCAGGAACTAAGGATAACAGTTAAATTGTACGGGACTACATCGTTTTATTACAGAAGCAGGAACTAAGGATAACAGTTAAATTTGTACGGGACTACATCGTTTTATTACAGAAGCAGGAACTTAGTTTTTGTTCACATACACCAATTACAATTTGTAACTCGCCTTGGAGACATTATAGCACACATATGAACTGTGTACAGATGCATTCAAGCATTTTCTGACAATATGAAATTCAAGCACATTTAGAAGTGAAGGTGCTCCAGCTATTAAAATAAAAACATTGTTAATTCACAAACTAATATCACTAAAGGATAGCTACGAGATAAACAGCAGAAAATTAATTTCTTTTTTGCTCTCTTATAGTAACAAAACAGAATTTAATCACGAAATTATGTTAAAAACAAGTACACAAACCAACAACTTTAAACAGAAGATGTGCAAAATAGGTTTTATAAACCACTGTATGAACAAGTCACAAACAAAATATTTTTACATATAAACACTATCAAAATATAACATTCATCATTGCTGACTAGATTCTGATTCAAACCTACATTTCACACTGATTAGTGTTTGAACCTCTCACCATTACTGACTAGATTCTGATTCAAACCTACATCTCACACTGACTAGTGTTTGATCCCCTCATCATCAAAGACTAGATTCAGATTCAAACCTATATCTCACACTGACTAGTGTTTGATCCCCTCATCATCAAAGACTAGCTTCTGATTCAAACCTACATCTCACACTTACGAGTGTTTGAACCCCTCATCATCAAAGACTAGATTCTGATTCAAACCTACATCTTACTCTGATTAGTGTTTGACCCCCTCATCATCAAAGACTAGCTTCTGATTCAAACCTACATCTCACACTGACTAGTGTTTGATCCCCTCATCATCAAAGACTAGCTTCTGATTCAAACCTACATCTCACACTGACTAGTGTTTGATCCCCTCATCATCAAAGACTAGCTTCTGATTCAAACCTACATCTCACACTGACTAGTGTTTGAACCTCTCATCATCACAGACTAGATTCTGATTCAAGCCTACATCTTACTCTGATTAGTGTTTGACCCCCTCGTCATCATTGACTAGAATCTGATTCAAACCTACATCTTAATCTGACTAGTGTTTGAACTGCTTTGATATAATTTGTTCAAATAAAATGTTACATTTCAGCCATCATTAAAGAACTGGATTTGCATTATAAAATGTGTTCTTTAGTGAAACCCCAATGACAGTTCTACAATAACAATAATTAAATGTAACATAAGTATGTAATTCAATACGTTCATAAGAGTATATATTGATATATGTGCATTAAGTTGAGTGCTTCCTGATGAGATTAGGTTTATTATTTCATTGAAGACACAAAATTATTTTTAAATGGTAATAAGTGGGATTATTGAAAACTTATTTAAGATAGGACAATGAAACAAGTTATCTAGTCTAGTTCTTTAAATTTTCAGAATGAAGCTTTTATCATACAAACAAATGATTGGACTCCATTAACTGTTTCCCAATTAACTTTGCATTAACTATTTCACTAATAAGTGGAGTTTAGAAATGTTCAGGGTACCAAGGTATTAAGATCCAAGTTAACCAGAATAATGGATGAGCATGATCAGAAAGAAAGGTCCAAGGTACCAAGGTATTAAGATCCTAGTTAACCAGAATAATGGATGATCATGATCAGAAAGAAAGGTCCAAGGTACCAAGGTATTAAGATCCAAGTCAACCAGAATAATGGATGATCATGATCAGAAAGAAAGGTCCAAGGTATTAAGATCCAAGTTAACCAGAATAATAGATAAGCATGATCAGAAAGAAAGGTCCAAGGTACCAAGCTATTAAGATCCAAGTTAACCAGAATAATGGATGATCATGATCAGAAAGAAAGGTCCAAGGTATTAAGATCCAAGTTAACCAGAATAATAGATAAGCATGATCAGAAAGAAAGGTCCAGGGTACCTAGCTATTAAGATCCAAGTTAACCAGAATAATAGATAAGGACCTTTCTTTCTGATCATGCCCTGATCATGCTCATCCATTATTCTGGTTAACTTGGATCTTAATAGCTAGGTACCCTGGACCTTTCTTTCTGATCATGATCATCCATTATTCTGGTTAACTTGGATCTTAATACCTTGGTACCCTAATGTTTTTTGTACCTTTCGACCAAGGATTTAAACAGGCTACTACCTAAAACTCACACATGTTCATCTGACATAAAACTCTCATTACTAAAAACACTGTTGGTATGGTAACCACAGAAAATTAGCTTTTCGATGGTAAAATAAATTTTATTAAATAGGTAATCATTATACTCATTAATATTTAATAATGAATAATAACTACAGATGTTAATTACCTACAAAACGTACGAGAACAAGTGAATAGCTCTTCAACTGAAAAATCTTCACAATTCTTTCAGGCTGTTTTTTGATAGAAAGGTCTTCCTTTTTTAAATTCTCTCTCTAATGTCCACACATCCAATATTCATCACTTCTTTCATTAGCTTGTATTAACACTGTCTTACTAGGTGTTATCTAATGAACTAACTCTACATGGGATTGGCTAACCATACAAACTTGGATTCTCTTCCTCCCTTAGATTAGTAACTTAAATTACATTTAATTTTTGTATCAAGCATGTCTGGAATGGTTTGAAATAACTGTTCATATTTTATAAAAAAAACAAAGACATTTATTACTACTATTATTTATATTGATATAGTTTAAAATTTTTTTATGTAAATCTTGTATTCATCTTAATCATGCTCGAAACACGACTTCAAATATATGCATCTACCTTTCACAAGAAAACAATCTTATGCGTATCTATATAAACACGTGCACAAAAAAACAAATAAAAGATTAATACTATTAGCAATGTTTTAACATTTACACGAAAGAGATATAAACCTGTGAATGTTCCCAGTGACGAGAAAAATAAAAAAAAATAATTAAAGGTTTAAAAAACAGTATATAATCGCTTGAAACACATAAAATATTTTTCTGGCTGTTATCATGGCTTACAACAATGTTCTATAATGAGAAGAAAAATCTCTTAATTTTGTTATGGTTTCATGCCACATCAGAGATTACAGAAACATTTTTCACCATCATAAAAAAGAAGAAAGTGAAACGACCACAGGTCTGTTAACACATTAACGACCACGGATCTGTTAACACGTTAAACTTCTTTCACATATACTTCAGGGCTGGATCATGCCCTCCGTGGGGGCATGAATGGTTACCATGGTTACCCACACATTCCACTACCGGAGCATACCCGCTGTCCCACATTCCTGGACCACACAGTTCACAAATTTTGGCCAAAGTGCAAGGTATTTTCGGCAGAAGCCGGAACTGGTGGAGTAAGCCTCTAGCCTATTTATAAATATCAGAAACTTACAATGATCAAAAGAGTAGATGGTACACATTTCACCTTATAACACAATGTAATATAAATAGGGATGTACTTTTCACTTAAACTTAACGGAACTTGATTAGTGGTTGTTTTAGTATTGTATGTATTCAAAGTAATTTTTATATTCACAGCATTTATGAAGACTTTTCCTCCAACACTTTGTAACACAATGTAATCTAAATAGGGATGTACTTTTCACTTAAACTTAACGGAACTTGATTAGTAGTTGTCATGCTGTGAATATAAAAATTACTTTGAATACATACAATACTAATTATGAAGACTTTCCCTCCCAATTTTATTTCACACTAGTGAAAGCTCAAAAAAAATCTTATTATAAAAATTCATGTTAGAAAAGCAGTTCTATTAGTTGAAAAAACACTTTTCATTATGGTTCTTTTCTGACATTTTAAAAATTCATAATAACTCTCAAAAAGAAGCCATGTCTGTAAACAATTAAACCACTGATATATACAGATATTTAATTTTTAAGATTACTGCTCAGAAACTTAACCAAAAGCTGCTGTGCAATGTACCGTAATTAATTAAGAAACACGTACACTTGTTGTCATTACTCAACCTACTAACATTTAGCATTAGAATCAAGATAAATTTCTCTAGTTTGTTTGTTGAATTTTTGTACAAAGTTACTTGAGGACTATTTCTTACTTTGAAATGATACACTAGAGGGAAAGTATCCCATAGGCAACTCTAATTGAATAGTGGGATTGGATTATCACTCCTATAAGGAGGATCATGATGATGTTTTCCAGAGGCAATGATGGCGAATTTTAGATCAACAGTCTGGCACACTAATCACTGGGCCACACTTGAATTATTGTGTGTTTAAGCCTAACACTATGATATGTAGTGACTTTTTTTCCTTGGCCATATTTTTTGCAATAAATTTAATACTGAATTAGAATTCTTATAAGTTACTAATCCCTTGTAAAAATAATACATAGCACAAACACTGCCAGTAAGGCTGTAGCAAACCTGGAAAAAATTATACGTTTGTGACTCGGGGTCTGATGAAAAAAAAATTAATATATGTATATATTTTTTTCTCACTGATCATGAGAACAATCAAATAAATAGTTATAAAAGTGGTGGTCAGTATATCTTACAAGGCTAGATAAGAAACAAATAAGGCCAAATACAGTACTTATCAAATACACATATTGTAAAAATTATTCACAAAACGATTAGGTGCAATATATGTTAGCTTTTAGTTCTATTAAACTTGTTGCTGTATTACTTCTCTAGCTTTCAAAGTCACCCATGTCTAAAAGGTTGTAGTAGGTTTACTTTCTTCAAGTCACCACAGTTAGCTAGGTTAACTGTGATGGCCTAAAGAAATAAACCTACTACAACCTTTAAAACATGGGTAACTTTGAAAGTTACAGAATTAATACTTGCTAACTGTGATGACCTAAAGAAAATAAACCTACTACAACCTTTAAAACATGGGTGACTTTGAAAGTTACAGAATTAATACATGCTAAATGTGATGGCCTAAAGAAAGTAAACCTACTACAACTTTTTAAACATGGGTGACTTTGAAAGTTACAGAATTAATACTGGCTAAATGTGATGGCCTAAAGAAAATAAACCTACTACAACCTTTTAGACATGGGTGACTTTGAAAGTTAGAGAATTAATACTTGCTAACTGTGTGACCTAAAGAAAGTAAACCAACTACAACCTTTAAGACATGGGTGACTTTGAAAATTAGAGAATTAATATTTTATTCACCCTTTTTTTTTAATATATCGTAAAGATTGCTCACCTTTCTTAAAACAAGATCTCCATCCATATGCATGGCCAGGTTACTAAAATACAGTAACATCTCGTCAGTCCGCAGGTCTTGTGCTATGACATCTTCACCATAGATGGCGATGATGGCCACACAAAGAAACAAGTGGAAATAGTCAGTCTGATAGTGAGCCCAGCATGCCTCCCACATGTTCAGAGCCTGAGACTCAGGAAACTCCCGCTTAAAACAGAGGAGGATCCATCGATGAGCAAAGAGTAGCTCCATACCATCTGCATGATGCTGAAGATGACAGTCAAATTCTGGTACCATTAGTCTCACAAGTTCACGCAGGTAGTTCTAGCAGTAGAACATGAAAGGTGAGTTTACATAAAACGTCTATTGTAGCATCTTCAGACTCTTTAAATTCTAAAAATACAACTTCCTTAATTTGAACAATTTTAAATAAAATAAATTACCCCAGTTATCTGCAACAAGGAAAGTGTGTTTATAATAAAAGTAAAATTCACCAGGTTTATCTCCATGTCTGTATCCTTAGGGGAACTGAAAAAGATGGTGCATTGCATGAGACCAACGAAACACCAGAATGTCTCAGCTTCATCTCGTAGTTCAGTCAGAATAGGAGCCAAAAGGTCTGACATACCTTGCGTGTAGCCCATCACAGGGTTGTAGACAGCATAGTTCAGAAGAATGAACCTGTACGGAAACAGAAGTGGTCAATATAGTTCAGAAGAATGAACCTGTATGGGAACAGAAGTGGTCAATATAGTTTAGAAGAATGAGCCTGTACGGAAACAGAAGTGGTCAGTATAGTTTAGAAGAATGAACCTGTATGGGAAAAGAAGTGGTCAGTATAGCTTAGAAGAATAAACCTGTACAG
>NW_013678319.1:0-1442 GCF_000517525.1 Limulus polyphemus | reverse complement strand
ATTGATGTTATGAAGTAAGTTGTTAGTAGTAAACATTGATGTTATGTTGTTAGTAGTAAACTCTGATGTTATGAAGTAAGTTGTTAGTAGTAAACTCTGATGTTATGAAGTAAGTTGTTAGTAGTAGACTCTGATGAAGAACCAACATGTACAGGAAAAGTAGTGGTCAGCATAGTTCAGAAGAACCAACCTGTGCAGGAAAGGTAGTGGTCAGTGTGGTTAAGAAGAACCAACCTATACAGGAAAGGTAGTGGTCAATGTGGTTAAGAAGAACCAACTTGTGTTGAAAAGCTTCATTTTTTATATCTAACCGAGTGAGATTAATAAATTATATTTTTGTCCAGTTTTAAAAGAAACCGTGGTTCTATTTTTTTTTCATATTAATCTAAACATTATTTGAAATAATACAAAGTGCTTTAAATGTTGTATTTTAAAAAGATTAGAATTTTATATCAATTCAAAAAGAGGACTTATATTTGATGGGTCACACTCACGCAGCTTGAAATTAGCAATGGCTAGCTGGCAAAAAGCTAATCTCTAGCCAGTGATCATTGAGGGATGCTGGTATTTTTCAGTAATCCATTTATGATTCAGACTAGTTGTAAATAATGGTCAAATCATTTAAAAAGCACAACATTAGTGAAAAATATGACACTATGGTAACTGGTCAGTAAACTTTTTCCAATAGATTGTGGCACATCATTCTAACAGATGTTTCAAAGGGATTCCCCAAGTTTAAAATAGCAAGTAAAGGCAAGCCAGGTTTCAGTCTCTCTCTCTCTGTTTGTTATTACACCTTATTTTTTCACTTCATATTATGAAATGTAACTCTTTTCAGAAGCAAAGACCTAATATTTGATAAAGTATGAACAATATGACATATGACACTTCCTAATGATTCACATCAACTGACTACTTACATCTGCTAAGGACATAAAAACTTTATTTTTTACCAGTATGGGTGATATAACCATGCTGACCACTACTTCTTCCTGTATAGGTTGGTTCTTCTTAACCACACTGACTACTACCTTTCCTGTATAGGTTGGTTCTTCTTAACCACACTGACCACTACCTTTCCTGCACAGGTTGGTTCTTCTGAACTATGCTGACCACTACTTTTCCTGCACAGGTTGGTTCTTCTGAACTATGCTGACCGCTACCTTTCCTGTACATGTTGGTTCTTCTTAACCATGCTGACCACTACTTCTTCCTGTATAGGTTGGTTCTTCTTAACCATACTGACCACTACCTTTACTTGTACAAGTTGGTTCTTCTGAAGTATACTTCTTTTCCTGCCCAGGTTCATTCTTCTAAACTATACTGACCACTTCTGTTCCCATACAGGTTCATTCTTCTGAACTATACTGACCACTTCTGTTTCCGTACAGGCTCATTCTTCTAAACTATATTTACCACTTCTGTTTCCGTACAGGCTCATT
>NW_013678318.1:8995-11694 GCF_000517525.1 Limulus polyphemus | reverse complement strand
AATATATTGTTGGAACAATAAATACACTGGTTTATCTTGTAGATATGTATAAGCTATTGTTGGAACAATAAATACACTGGTTTATCTTGTAGATATGTATAAGCTATTGTTGGAACAATAAATACACTGGTTTATCTTGTAGATATGTATAATATATTGTTGGAACAATAAATACACTGGTTTATCTTGTAAATATGTATAAGCTATTGTTGGAACAATAAATACACTGGTTTATCTTGTAGATATGTATAAGCTATTGTTGGAACAATAAATACACTGGTTTATCTTATAAATATCTTTCAACCTTTCCTTAATTAAAATGTCGAAGTAAATGTGATAAACATACACGTGAAAAATAAATGCCAGTACGTTTCTCATTTTCTTTTTTTTTTCTTTCAAAGTTCCCCGAAGTAAAGAATACTGGAGTGAAGTCTACCAGAGAGACCCCCTGGTGGTGAGAATAGAAACTTCAGAATCAAATGGAACAGGTTAGTGAATTAGAATGTTTAAAACAAATGAAAGGTATAAATTCTAGAAGAATATGAATATATTAACTGAAAGTTGTTAGAAATCTTGTGAAAGAAACAGATATTTGAAACCATTTTTAGCTTTGAATTGAATTTGAGACACAAATTGAAAACAACCATAAATTTTTGAATTGGGCATATGTACATGACGAACTTTAAAAGTAATACACTGTTTGTTTCCTTTAGACTTTTATACAGTCTTTAAAAGTAATACACTGTTTGTTTCCTTCAGACTTTTATACAGTCTTTAAAAGTAACACACTGTTTGTTTCCTTCAGACTTTTATACAGTCTGACTGACATTTTTTTCATATTTTTTAAAAGCTTAACCAGTTAATAAGAGAAAGACCTTTTGAAATGAACCCCCTTCGGATGGCTCCAAATAGCAGTCCTGAGTTGGCCAATATAAGACGTTACCCCACCCTCACAGTGACTCAGTGGTAAATCTAAACACTTATAATGCTAAAAACCAAGTTTTCATACCCGTGGTGTATCTTTGTGCTTAGCTCCAAACAAAAACCCCAAATTTCTTGGAATTCGTAATAATTTAGACATGTAGGTACTTTACAGATAGACCCCATGCTAAGTATTCAGGTTGAATCCAGACCTGTAGTGTAATCCTTCACAGCTGGTACAACACAGTTGGGCAAAGCCAGTTAAACCTTCCAGACCTGTAGTGTAATCCTTCACAGCTGGTACAACACAGTCAGTTAAACCTTCCAGACCTGTAGTGTAATCCTTCACAGCTGGTACAACACAGTCAGTACAGCTGGTACAACACAGTTGGGCAAAGCCAGTTAAACCTTCCAGACCTGTAGTGTAATCCTTCACAGCTGGTACAACACAGTCAGTCACAGTCAGTTAAACCTTCCAGACCTGTAGTGTACTCCTTCACAGCTGGTACAACACAGTCAAATATGTAATGGACCATCACTATGAAACTGTTTGAAGTGTTCCACAAACTTCCTGACAGATCATCAAGACTTACATGTTCTGTGACAAACAGTATAGTACCGGGAATTCCTGAAGTGATAGATGTTTTATGTATCTCAGACTTGACAAGTTATTGTCATACACATGAAAGGGGGGGGGGATATTGGTATGTTGAAACAGTGTATGAAATACTTTCTTCCCACCCCAACAATGCCCCCCAGACTTGACAAGTTATTGGTCATAGACATGAAAGGGGGGGGTGGTATGTTGAAACAGTGTATGAAATACTTTCTTCCCACCCCAACAATGCCCCCAGACTTGACAAGTTATTGGTCATAGACATGAAGGGGGGATACTGGTATGTTGAAACAGTGTATGAAATACTTTCTTCCCACCCCAACAATGCCCCCAGACTTGACAAGTTATTGGTCATAGACATGAAAGGGGGGTATTGGTATGTTGAAACAGTGTATGAAATACTTTCTTCCCATCCTTACAACGCCCCCCAGACGAATGTTTAAATCGTACGTGGCCAAGTATTGAGGCATCAAACGTTAGTATAATGCAAGAGGTTTTGTCACCTTGTTATATGTCTGAATTTATAGAGCCATTTATTGCCTACTGGATGGGTTATGTCAGGTGCTCAACATTGGCAAACCAGAATATACCATTATACTTAAAGAAAATAAAATATATTTTCACAAATTGAGGCTCATTTTGTAAAGATTATTGGAAAAGTTAACCAACTTTCAATACTTGTATTTTTAATAATTGGTCTTTAGTACCATTTGTAATTAAGTTTACGGTGTTCATATTTTTTTCTGTCTGTTTTTAGGAAAAAGAGGATAATCTTTCAAATCTTCTACTCGGTGAAAATAGAGGTTAACACAGAAGAGAGGTTAAGTCCTGCTACACAGAAGAAAGGCTGATATTATAATGTATTTGTTAATTTTCTAATATTATACATGTTCCACAGGCTTAATTGGGAATCACGTGACTGTGTACGTGAATTTCTTTCATTTTTGTTTTATATCACGAAAGACAGTTCCATGTATGAACACCTGTACATATTTCGGATCTAAATAAATGCACCTATTTATTTCAGTGATAGGATCTAAATAAATTCACCTATTTATTTCAATGGTAGGATCTAAATAAATTCACCTATTTATTTCAATGGTAGGATCTATATAAATTTACCTATTTATTTCAATGATAGGATCTAAATAAATAACCTATT
>NW_013678318.1:3749-7995 GCF_000517525.1 Limulus polyphemus | reverse complement strand
GCACCTATTTAGTTCAATGATAGGATCTAAATAAATGCACCTATTTATTTCAATGATAGGATCTAAATAAATGCACCTATTTATTTCAATGGTAGGATCTAAATAAATGCACCTATTTATTTCAATCATAGGATCTAAATAAATGCACCTATTTATTTCAATGATAGGATCTAAATAAATGCACCTATTTATTTCAATCATAGGATCTAAATAAATTCACCTATTTATTTCAATGGTAGGATCTATATAAATGCACCTATTTATTTCAATGATAGGATCTAAATAAATTCACCTATTTATTTCAATGGTAGGATCTATATAAATGCACCTATTTAGTTCAATGATAGGATCTATATAAAAATAATTCAGTAAATTTGTTCCCTGAATACATCGGTACACGGAGCAACACCAGAAGACGCCAATGGAACTGTGCAACCACATCTTTGTGTAGTTAATAAATAAAATATTGAAAGTATTTAGTGATAAAAGACTAACAAACACCAGCCATATACTTTTTTAAATAATAAATTATGGTTTTATTTGTCACCTGCAGATGTTTCATAATCTCTACATCATCCAGATGTAGTAAGTTTATTTATATCATGAAACTCATCATACCATGAGTTTCCCTCTATTGAGAGACAATAATTTAATATTTTACAATCATTCAACATTCGTTTATTTTTTATCAACCAGTCACGTGGGAACTTCAATCCTTGTTCTGTGTTTTTAGTGAATACATATATATTACATATCTGTTGTCCAAATGTTTACTATAAAGTAAAACAACAACAACAACATGTAATCTATAACTCTGTATTATTTTATTCACACATCATTGCATTGCATTTACAGAAACAATGAAATTTTAGTATTTTATATTTTAAAACTTGAAACGTGATAATAAAATAAATCTACAGCAAACTTCCAGTGTCTCTGTCAGTTTTAAATATTTATTGAGCTAAGACAGTGAATTTCGTTGTTAATTATAAACTCTGGAATGGAATTTTGTAATCTTAAGTTTGTTTGTGTTTTTATAGGTGAATTTTCAACTACACAAATATTTGTACAGTTGCACAATTTGTGATCAACTACACACCAGTAACACCCCTGATTTATTGAAAAGTGTTTATGTTAACGCACACTGGTATGTTTAACAAAGGACGTAAATAAAATACATTGTTCAGGAATATGTCACTGATATGACGTGTAGCAAAAATCAAATTCAAGCGTCTCCCAGAGCCAAAAGACCTAGTAACACCATCATAAGAACGTGTCCAGACATGTGTCTAGCAATTCCTTTCTTTTAGAAATAAAACGACTGTAGATCTGTTGTCGTAAAGCTGACGACATTGACTCAATGAGCCCCTCGTGTGGTGAGGGGGTCTCATCCCCCACAAACTGACAGTAAGTCTCTCGTTTGACAGTAAACAACATCACCCTTGGTGTCTCAGTTACTAAGGTGACAGTATATTCTCTTAAGGTCAGTTGTCGTCGTGTTACAAACAGGAAACTAATTCATTGTTATGTCTCTAGGTAATAGTTCAACCGCTAGGAAACACGTCACTACGAGTCATGATATCATTATTGTGGCTGTAAGTAATAATTCAAGGTGTGTGTCGATACAGTGATACGATACGAGCATCGTATCGTGAAGCAGTGATACGATTGTATCGATACATCGTCCGATACGATAGTATTCATGCATCTTCACAAAAGTTGGTAAGCTTTCACTAAACATTATAAGTCTTTTGTACAGAAAAATTAATGATTCAATAAAGAAAGATTGTTGTCTTCGTTTCTTTTATCAAAAACATTACGTGCAAAGTAACATAACAAATTAACAATAAGAAAATAAATAGGCAGATATTAACTTTGTTTATTTTACTTCTCTTCCCAGCTGCCATTTAGTTGATCAAACCTGAGAATTTGAAAAAAACACTGTAAAGTGTGAAGTACTTAAATAAGACAATGTTAGTAATATAGATAATAAATTACAGACAAACTTTGTAACAAACCATTGGTAAAACTTCTGTATCTAGATACGTATCATATCGACTACTATGATGAGATAAGCACCCCTAGTAATAACTGGCTAGGAAACGCGTCAAACGAGTGTTGAATTTACTAGTGTGGCTGTATGTAATGTTTTATTATCGTAGTTATCTCTAACCCTAATCTCCAAACATTTGTTTGTCTACAGCAGGAGCTTTCATGGTTTTAACAATTGTTTTTCTTATTATTAGACAAAGTTATTTTTATTTTTTAATTTCTGGACAATCCTACTCCTAAAAATGGAACCACTGCGAACAGAAGCGGATTTAAGGTTTACAGCCCCAACCACAAATATTTCTTTTCTGTCGCTGGTGCCCCATCGATAAGCTTCGGAACTTGTAATGCTGGAATGAAGTGTATGATCCCATCCCACCAATTGACAATATTGTATTACTGACTGGTTTCGCCATCTGTTGGGAAATATTTAAACCATCCATTGTGATTGAAAAGAAAATGTTATCCTGTTTATTGAATATCTTTATCTGATATCGGTAAACAGTGATGAAGCATGATGGGAACTACGGAATTTGGTAAATGATTATTACAATTTAAATGTCCATCCAGTGTGTCCTACAAACTTCTTCTATGTCAACAAAGTCCCCCACCGTATCATTGTCAGAGCTGAACTAACCAAAGCCTAGGGACTTTGTAATACTGGTGATAGTTTACAACAAAAAGGTATATTATTTAATTCGCTGTTATTCTGTTTATAGAAACAACTGGTTTTTAACATGAAATTTTCTTTGAACATAAATACGCCTGTATTAAGTAATATTACTATACACTTAAGTAAAAATACGATTAACTTAATAAACAAATTTCAGGAAACGTGATATCATTTTACACTTAATAAAACTGGTGTATAATAGGTGTAAGAGGTGTGATGGTGTAATAGGTGTAAGAGGTGTGATGGTGTAAGAGGTGTGATGGTGTAATAGGTGTAAGAGGTGTGATGGTGTAAGAGGTGTGATGGTGTAATGGTGTAACAGGTGTGATGGTGCCTTATACCAGTAGATGTGTGAATTAAACATCATTTATAATGCTTGAATCAAACTACAGCACGTTAAACGGATGTCTATAGCCATTGTAAACACACCAACTACTACCGAGTAACCCTGGTCAAGATTAGGACATTCGAAGTTCCACTGGCTGATATCATCACGTGGCCCATCCTCTAAACTCGGCGTGCTCGTGACCTGCTTACAGTTCGTGCTATTCACTGTCCAAACTGGCACCAGGTGGACACATTTAAACAAGTCCATACTGTCGAAGTAAATATTATTGTCGTAGAGGGCTAACGTGTAGAAAACAATGATAATACTTCATTATCAAAACTTTGAAATAAATTACAGATTATCTGATAATCTGAAGTACACTGAATTCAACTCTTCGTAATATTTATGTTAGGTAATTAGGAAACAGGATTAATTAAATATTAGCTGACAGTCGTAAAGACTAATATAGATTCAAGATAATTTATTAAATTAAATAAACTCGTCATTCTATTATAAAGAAAACAAATCACTGTCTAAGAGGTATTTAATGTTTCTAGTTTGTTTTGTCTAAGAGGTATTTAATGTTTTTAGTTTGTTTACATATCACTGTATAAGAGGAATTTAATGTTTCTAGTTTGTTTTTTGTCTAAGAAGAATTTAATGTTTTTAGTTTGTTTACAAATCACTGTCTAAGAGGTATTTAATGTTTCTAGTTTCTTTTTTGTCTAAGAGGTATTTAATGTTTCTAGTTTATTTACAAATCACTATATAAAAGGTATTTAATGTTTCTAGTTTGTTTTTTGTCTAAGAAGAATTTAATGTTTCTAGTTTGTTTACAAATCACTGTCTAAGAGGTATTTAATGTTTCTAGTTTCTTTTTTGTCTAAGAAGAATTTAATGTTCCTAGTTTGTTTACAAATCACTGTCTAAGAGGTATTTAATGTTTCTAGTTTGTTTACAAATCATTGTCTAAGAATAATTTAATGTTTCTAGTTTGTTTTTTGTCTAAGAGGTATTTAATGTTTCCAGTTTGTTTACAAATCACTGTCTAAGAGGTATTTAATGTTTCTAGTTTGTTTTTTGTCTAAGAGGTATTTAATGTTTCTAGTTTGTTTTTTGTCTAAGAGGTATTTAATGTTTCTAGTTTGTTTTTGTCTAAGAAGAATTTAATGTTTTTAGTTTGTTTACAAATCATT
>NW_013678318.1:0-2749 GCF_000517525.1 Limulus polyphemus | reverse complement strand
CTAGTTTGTTTTTTGTCTAAAAGGTATTTAATGTTTCTAGTTTGTTTACAAATCACTGTCTAAGAGGTATTTAATGTTTCTAGTTTGTTTACAAATCACTGTCTAAGCATTAAATACCTAAACAAACTAGGAAAGACATTAAATACCTCTTAGACAGTGATTTGTCTAGTTTGTTTTTTGTCTAAAAGGTATTTAATGTTTCTAGTTTGTTTACAAATCACTGTCTAAGAGGTATTTAATGTTTCTAGTTTGTTTACAAATCACTGTCTAAGAGGTATTTAATGTTTCTAGTTTGTTTACAAATCACTGTCTAAGAGGTATTTAATGTTTCTAGTTTGTTTACAAATCACTGTCTAAAAGGTATTTAATGTTTCTAGTTTGTTTACAAATCACTGTCTAAGAAGAATTTAATGTTTCTAGTTTGTTTACAAATCATTGTCTAAGAGGTATTTAATGTTTGTAGTTTGTTTACAAATCATTGTCTAAGAGGTATTTAATGTTTCTAGTTTGTTTTTTTATCTTGAAGATGTTACTTACCAGTGACCACGTGATCAGGTGGACAAACTAAGTCGGTTTTAGTTGAAACTGTTACTGCTTGTGTCGTATCTAGCAAGTTTAGCTGACCAACTTGGACGTGAAGACACTTGAAATAGTCAATATCAGGTTCTTCCGAAAAGTTGTTATCCCTGAAAAAAACACACAAAAAACCAAATGTTTGTTTGTAATTAAGCACATAGTTACACAATGGGCTATCTGCGCTTTGCCCACCACGGGTATCGAAATCCGGTTTGTAGCGATGGAATTCCACAGACATACCGCTATGCCACTGGGGGGGGGGGAGCAAACACAAGTGAGTGGAAACTTCCCATTCCTGAAGAGTTTTTGTACAATAATGAGCTGTAATTACAAGTGTACCTGTTGCATTTCTTCTATGCCTACTTTAATAAAGGCAGAATATGCATTTCTATATTTAACAAAATATATTACTTTTACCGATCCTAACCGCTCTCTATTACATTAAACTAGTTACAGTGATTGTTTTAAACAAAACCCATATTAGCCTATCTACTGCGGGAATCGAACCCCGGATTTTAGCATTATAAGTTCGTAAACGTAACGCTCTCCCACCGGAGAGGCCAGGCATAACCAGATGGTTAGGGCGCTTGATTCGCAATCTGAGGGTCGCGGGCTCAAATCCCTGTCCCATCAAACATGTTCGCTCTTTCAGCTGTGGGAGCGTTATAACGTGACGGTCAACCCCACTATTCATTGGTAAAAGAGTAGTCCAAGAGTTGGCGATGGGTGATGATGACTAGCTGCCTTCCCTCTAGTCTTTCACTGCTAAATTAGGGACGACTAGCACAAAATTCAAATCAATTCTAATACCTTTTTTTTAACAATAGAATATAACGTCCACAGCGCCCTCCAGTGGCTCAATATATCCCATTGTATAGCTTTGTGCATAAAAACAAAAACAACTATCCTCACAACACAGATTTTAAGGCTTACCAAAATCCAAAGATGGCCCCATTCTGTAATCCACTAGGATTTCCATTGCAATCTGAATTCCAGGTAACGAGCGGGTCAGTAGGACCACCCCAATTCGACTGTGAATTTGCGAACACAACACTGTATGTTACCACTTCCTTTTTCTGTAAAATAACATAAACTGTTCTTCACATCAACATACTCAAGGTTATTTATCTAGTGTTAAGTTCTTCACATCAACATATTCAAGGTTATTTATCTAGTGTTAAGTTCTTCACATCAACATACTCAAAGTTATTTATCTAGTGTTAAGTTCTTCACATCAACATACTCAAGGTTATTTATCTAGTGTTAAGTTCTTCACATCAACATACTCAAGGTTATTTATCTAGTGTTAAGTTCTTCACATCAACATATTCAAGGTTATTTATCTAGTGTTAAGTTCCTCACATCAACATACTCAAGGTTATTTATCTAGTGTTAAGTTCTTCACATCAACATACTCAAGGTTATTTATCTAGTCTTAAGTTCTTCACATCAACATACTCAAGGCTATTTATCTAGTGTTAAGTTCTTCACATCAACATACTCAAGGTTATTTATCTAGTCTTAAGTTCTTCACATCAACATACTCAAGGTTATTTATCTAGTGTTAAGTTCTTCACATCAACATACTCAAGGTTATTTATCTAGTCTTAAGTTCTGCACATCAACATACTCAAGGTTATTTATCTAGTGTTAAGTTCTTCACATCAACATACTCAAGGTTATTTATCTAGTGTTAAGTTCTTCACATAAACATACTCAAGGTTATTTATCTAGTGTTAAGTTCCTCACATCAACATACTCAGGGTTATTCCTTCTAGTGTTAAGTTCTGCACATCAACATACACAAGGTTAATTATCAAGTGTTAAGTTCCTCACATCAAGATACTCAAGGTTACAAACAGTTTATGGTATGTCTTATCTCTAGTACAGTTTACAAACAATTTATGATATGTTTTATCTCTAGTACAGTTTACAAACAGTTTATGGTAAGTTTTATCTCTAGTACAGTTTACAAACAATTTATGATATGTTTTATCTCTAGTTCAGTTTACAAACAGTTTATGGTAAGTTTTATCTCTAGTACAGTTTACAAACAATTTATGATATGTTTTATCTCTAGTACAGTTTACAAACAGTTTATGGTAAGTTTTATCTCTAATACAGTTTACAAACAGTTTATATGTTTTATCTCTAATACAGTTTACAAGCAGTT
>NW_013678317.1:9267-11009 GCF_000517525.1 Limulus polyphemus | reverse complement strand
ATATTATAAGGTTATTAATACTATTATACCTCTAAATTTCTCCATAGACTTAAATGTATCTTGATGAATACTATTATACCTCTCTAAAATTTCTCAAGAGAATTAAATTTATCTTGATTCATAGCATTTTCAAACAATTTGATCCAGCTCTTACGAATCAGAGCATAGTCTACAAACAAATATTTGGCACTTAGAAGAAAATTGCAGATATTGTGTGTTAAAAGAAATATCTTTCACCACAAGTTGTATGTATAGTTGACTACTGTGCTGAGCTTTTATAGACAAATCATGTTAACATGTAGAATTTTCAAGTAAAATAAATTGTGTGTATTCATAGTAAGTTCATAAAAACACTAAACCTACTAATTATATTTAATAAATATATTTAATTTCTACAAAAACTGTTGAGAGATCAGGTAAAATAATTTATTTACAAAATGTACACACACACACACCCATAAAATAAAATTATGTTAAAAACCATGTTTAAAAATTAAGAGAGAAACATTTTGGCAGCAACAGTTGTTATCCAAACATCTATTAACATGGTTACTTAATAGGGACCAGGATTACTCAATATTCTATAGCTGCTTTAACTAAACATCATCATTGATGACAAACTTCACATGAACTTAACTTTAGATAATGGATGTACAATTTAATAAAAGTATACCATGCTCCAAGCTTTTCTTCTCCACAACTAGTTTTGGTGGGATGAGACAATACTCTGTATTATTATCAGACGATAAACAGGTTTGGTTACTTTGTAAACGATCTGAATATTCAGCAGTTCCAAGCATAAGTAAAATACTACAATCAATTTTAACTCCATTAGAATCACTGTAAGAAAAAGTAAAATATATCACTAATGTGAAATGCATAATCAAACACATTTAAATGAGTTATACTTTATACCAGAAAAAATATTATTGTAACTGAAATTACCAGAATTCTATGAATCTTTATATTGTACAATAACTTGAAATCAATTCTTAAGATGATATTTTTCAAATGCTTAACCATTAAACATGTGTATCAAAATCTCCTGAATGAATGGCTTTATTAATAGTCTATAAAATTTCTCATAATCAATGGCATAAAATTTTATATGTTTCTAATATTGAGGTTCTCAGAATTTGGGTTTCTGAGCTCTATCTTTATCAAAGGTTTTGGATTAACAAATTTATTCTATACAGTAGGATATAAAAATAAAGATGTAAATAACTTTGGATTAAGCTGTTTACAAACAGCTCTGAAATTGAGATTTAACACCAAATACACTGTATGTGTGTATATGCATAATAACGACATCTTATACTTAATATTTACTGACAGTAATGCAAATTTTTTTTTAATAATGCCAATCAAAAATGAACCTTAAGAATTATTTAATCACTCTTAAAGCAGATTACAACTATTATGCATAAAAATGGTACAAAAATGAGGACACAATAATTACAAAAGCTATATCTAGTAACAGACTGTAGATGAGAATTTTTGACATGTAAATATAAATTATGCAGTATATAAACACATCTTCAGCATATGTTTTGATCTACTTTCTTCATGCCTACAGTTTAATGTTTTAACTTTTCTATAACACTGTTGTTGCTCAGTTACTGTACATGTAACTAGCATTTTCATATTTAACTTTCACATTTCTCCTACACAACTTCTTCTGTAATTAAATTCAGAAACACACATATAATAGGCTCAATTTCTATCAAATTTCTATCGTTTGA
>NW_013678317.1:5365-8692 GCF_000517525.1 Limulus polyphemus | reverse complement strand
TAGGGTTATTAAAATGTGTTTATTATATTTTTTTTCTCTGGTTATCATCATAAATTTAGTTGAATAAAATTCTAAGTGAAATTAACAGACTAAATGGAGGAAAAAAATAGTTTTATTTTTATCTTCGTGGAGGATTAGATGAAAATGTAGTTAGATGTACATGTATATAGATATGTGCCTAACAATACAAGACGCTATACTTCAAAGTAAAAGTGTTTGTATCAAATTAAACATGACTTAAGTGATTTAAGAAATGTATAGTTTGATTACAATTTAATTTGTGTTCCATAAATTAGGTGTTTTGTGTAACATATTTATGTTATTTCAATAGACTACTTTCCAACATAAATATATATTTCTAAATAATCTTATTTTTGTGAACTTTTTGTATTAAATTACCAAGCTATAGGTTATTACATTAGCACTGCATATTTGTTAGCACTGGCATATTCCTGTTCAGCAAGTAAGCAGGGAAGAAACTTAAAAAGGGGGCAAAATTCAGAGTGTACCAAAATCAAAGGAAATTTTTATTCCTTTTTATATCATTGATTATCATTTGCTCACTTTTGTTGACATAAAAACATGGTCATAATTATTAATACTGCAATATAATAAAATAAGATATAAAACAAGCCACTACTAAACTAAACGAACTAAATGTAAACAATTACTTAATATCTTTGTAGTCAGAACAATGAAGAAAATCAATCTATTTTAGAATTAGACAGTTAGGAATAACATATACAGACAAACCTACTTAAGTAAAATTACTATAAATTGTAGCATTTTACTTATGTACGTTATTTACCTTAATTAATCATAATTGTAAGGGAAAACTAGCATTATTTTTTTTTATTTTGTCAATGCTAGTAAAATACCCAAACTCACTCCTGAGCGACAAAAATAGTTGTAACTTATACTAGGTAAGAAAAACAAAAATAAAGGTTTTTCAGGGTTATCTGTGCTAACTGTAAAGTGATAGACTAGAAGGAAGGCAAACAGCCAACAACACCACTCACTACCAACTCTTGGGCTACTCTTTACCAATGAATAGTAGTATTGACCATTACATTTAGCAATCCACAGCATGCCCAGGGTCAACATGTTTAGTGATTGGATTCAATCCCACAATCTTCTAATTGTGAGTAAAGTTCTTTAGTCACCAGGTTATACCAAGCCAAAAAATAAGTAAAGAGGGGTATAATAGTTTAAAAATCATTCATTTGTTATATTGACTGTTACAAGAACTGAAAAAAAAGAAGACTCATGAATGGTTAAGAAGAATGCAAAACAAACTTATGCACAAAACGAAATGTTGGAGATAATGAAACAAATACAAAAAAAACAAGCAATTAAAATATATAAGTAAGAGTATGTTCCTAGTTTTTGAAGAGGCATATAGTTTCACACTTTTCAGGTTTTATTTTTCCTACTTACCAATTCTCAATCAGTGCTCTTTTAAAATTATCTCCGTAAACACCAGAGAACTAGAAAAAAAAATCTATTATTATAATATACATAGATAAAGTTGATGTCAAAATTAAGGTTTTAACAGAAAAGATACTTCAATAACAGTCATTTTAAAAAATACAGTCACACAAGTTTTGCTACCTTTTAATTTCCTGCAAATTTTTAATACTGAAATTGATCTATTTTTCTTTCTGTACACATATTTTGATCAAAAGTAAAACATGACAACTCAAATAATCATAAACATTAGAAAAGTGTAGCATTTAACTAGGTGATAAACATCATACATAATTACACAACGAAACAGTTATCAATGCAAAAGACTACAGGATAACTAGGAACACTGATACAACTAAATAATTAGTTACAATACTGTTGTGAATTATGTTTTTACATTTTAAAATTATATATTTTGTATCAGTTGCTAGAGGGAGTTTTTGAATAAGGTAGTGGTGATGTGTGATATCTAGATATTTCCTGACACACCTCAAATTTCCTTGATACTTGGGGAAAAGAAATATTATATAAAACACCAGACAGTTGTCATTGATTAGTTAATCAGTGCATTGATTAATTAGGCAGATGGATGTTTAATAAACAAATTCAGTGCTGTACATTTTTTAAATTTATGCCATAAATATAAGAGGAAATTTAAAAAGTGTCTGCTTAATTTTTTTTGTGAATTAGGCTAATCACTAGGTAAGCTTGAGGAATTCATTGTAGAAAAAATGAAATGAATTTTTTTTTAAGTGGACTAGAATTTTCATTATTTTTACTGTATAATGAAAAAGAACCTTCCCAGTGATAGAATTTGTTACAACACTGGTGGCATGAGTAGGATTAACCTGGTAAATATGGCATTGAATCTAGACTAAAGTTCAAGACGAATACATGTGCTTGAAGTGAGGTAGAAAATTTGCTGGAGATGATGAAACAATGGAAGAAGAACAAGTAGGAAATGAGGATTTAAATACAGCCAAGAAGAAAATTTTAAAGTAAGAGAAGGAAGAAATGCAAAGAAAATTAAAAGACTAAGAAAAAACAAAGTTTAAAGGACAAAAAAATTAAAGTTAGAAAATTAAAATTATCATGAAGAAATGAAATAGACATAAAAAATAAGAGACAAGAGGGGAGTTCAAAGAAAGAAATTTAAGACTTAGGGAAGAATCAAGAACAAAGTGAATTTGAAGAAAAAATCAAAATTGTTATAGAAGTTGTATAGAAGGATTACATCCACAGAATGAGAATATATAAAAAAAGACATTTGTGAAGCACAAAAAGACTGTGATAAAACTGAAGAAGTACTAAAGATCATCAACAATATACAAAAGACAAATAAAATACATTAGTAAAAGTACAAAAATTACAGAAGAAAAATCAATGATATTTAAAATATGTCAGTGACAAAATACAACATCTGAAAAATTCATTATCAAAGGATCAGACCAGTTATATTTCTTTCTGAATTCCACCTTTAAACAGCTTTAAGTATGAAATATGGAATAGGAGAACCCATTTAGTCTACATCCGTTACCACTAATGGTGTGCAGTCTATGACTGCAGGACCTTCTTGGACTACTCCAGCTAGATTATTACTTCATCAAGATTACAGAATTTAGCATGCCAGTACAACAACACTGACCAATCAACGAAACAACAGTCTATGACAGAAAGGTACTATGTGAGGTGTATCAGGCTCAGTTCAAAAGTGAATGGATAGAATAGTGAGTAACAAATTATTCATCTTGCTGCTCATTTAAAAGACCAGTTTTAACACCATTAAGCAACCTCAGCTCGGAGAGACACACCAAAAGAAAGTTTCCATAGCACAATTCAGGAGAAAAGTACTGAGGAAAG
>NW_013678317.1:0-4626 GCF_000517525.1 Limulus polyphemus | reverse complement strand
TGAAATAAATTTGTTTTAATTATTAGTTAGTTAGTTAGTCAGTGAGTTGACTAGCTAGTCAGTTATTAAACGAATCGGTACAATACATTTATGTGTTTGTGCCATAACTATGAAGGGAAACTTAACAAGCAAATGATGGTTTAGTTTTATTTTTAAGTTAGGCACATCATCATTTGTAGAACTTGTTGAAGAAATAAAAACTTTAATTTTCATTAAATAAACTTAACTTTGCATAATTCTTACAGAATAATTGTGAAATTTTACAGAAATGAATTTAAGGAATTGTTAAGCAATTTTATATTTGACATGATATTCTGAATATTTTATGTAGCTCTTTAAACAATGTGTAGATAAAACACAAGTGAAATGAAAATTAAAAACTACAACTGAGCTCTAACATGGAGTGATTTTCTTGCATAAGATATTTGAAATAATGTTGCATTTACCACTTAAGTTATTTATAGGTTCAGAAAATACTGTTTTTTAATTGATATTAAATGTATATTACATTACTAATTAATATTATGACAACAACCACAGAATGGTAGCATATAAAATAACTTTTAACCATTATCTCCCATAAGCTCCTGTTACCAAACTAACAGAGTTTGTTCAAAATTAACAGTGAACTCAAAGATTCAGGTACAAAGGATAGAAATATTACTTTAGAAATACTCTATAAGATAATATTTTATGTTGCTACAGAACCAAAAATTTCAAAATGAAGTAAACTTACAGCATCCTTAATATCATTCCACAAGTTCTTGTTTTGGATGTTACTCAATGAATTAGAATGTTGTTTTAAAGAACCTGATGCTCTAGTACCAATATTATACTTGTCCAAGAATTTCAGAGATACCTTATAAGCTTTAGCTGTAAAAAGAAAAATCAACTGAAGTTTACAAAACAAAAAGAAAATATAATTTAAATAAAAAATTTACATGACTACAGAATTATACAACAAGTAAAGAGTTCATGTTAACTGATACTGAAGCAAACACATGTAGAGAAGTAAAAATATAACTAGTTTCTGTATTGTACATTTTAATATGAGATTTTGTTTAAAAATGCAAAACAATTCAATTTAAACAGTTATAGCACTTTTCATACACATGTGTATGTGCAACTAATAACATTTCACATATGTTTGTGATCAATTAATAAATTTGTGTGTGTGTATATATGTGTGTACGTATGTATATATATATATATACACACACACACACAAGAAAAATTCAAAACTATTTTAAAAAAAACCTTCACACTTTCCGATCATAATCCAAAACCATAACGGAGATTGCCTGTAGTAATACCATTCAAAAGCGTTGCGAATATCCCATCTATCAGATAAAATCCAAAAAGGAGATGAGAAACTAGTTAGCAGTGATGGAAAATTCAATAAGGGTACAGAATTGAAGTGTTTACTTTAAGGATTTTTAGAACTTTTAAGGGCAGAGGATGATAGGTATTATTTGGTAGAAATATTTTTTGGTGGCTTGATTTTATCCTATTTCTACTTTTGAATTTAAATTACATCTCTGTAAGGGTTACTGCCTTCCCATAACTGGCTGCAGACAGTGAAAGGCAATAACAGTTGAGATGTTATGGGTGTAAGCACTGAACTTTGTACTCTTATTGAATTTTACACCACTGCTAACTGGTTTCTCATCTGCTTTTTGGATTTTGTCTGATAGATGGGATATCACCAACACTTTTGGTGCTATTACCACAGGCAATCTCCGTTATGACTTTTGGATTATAACTGGAAGGTGCAAAGGTTGTTTTAAAAATAGAGTTTTGAATTTTTCTTATATTAAGTTCATTATTGTTTTATAGTGCTGATTTTGATCCCCTATTGACAATTAATGTAATTGATATAATAGTTCTGGAGGTATTCCTTTTATATATTTAAATTTCAACAAGCATTTATTTAACTAAGATATACTAATAACCAAGTTTCCTTAAATTAATTATGTGGAAATCAAAAAATAACCCTAGTGTACTATTATTAAATTTTTACAAAGTTTTACATGATATATAATCAAATACACTAATGTCATATTCATTTATACTTATAACAAAAACTACACATTTTCAAATATACCTAACAATACACACATTAGATATACTTTACCACAAGCTGGAAATATATACATATCATTCATATTTCAAGCTAAATTATGAATGAATTCCTACACATGCACTTTAAATACATGTAGCTCTCCATCTGGCTGTAATCATATTAACCCTCTCAATATGGGTAGCTAAAAGTACACATCACAACTTTTAACAGTTGTATTCAAAATTTAATTTAAATTACTTTATTATCAATGTATTTCAATAAACTTGGCATCACAATGTAGTTAACAAGTTAATTTCAGTATTACATAAGTTTTACTTTCTTAATTTTAAAAGGAAATATTTAAATAAATTCTCAATTTTAACTTCCACATTACATGACAATTGTTTGCTACTACTTGCCCATTTTTCTCTTTTATTATCATCCCCGTATGATATCCTAATTTTAACATAAATGACAATTTTATAGTATAGATACTACTAAGGCAAATTCTAATTGTATAGCCTCCAACTTTCTTACTTAATAAAGATATAAACCAGAAAGTAAAACCCACTTGCTATACTCTTCTATTACACCTTTCTTATTACAACTTTCTTACTTAATAAAGATATAAACCAGAAAGTAAAACCCACTTGCTATACTCTTCTATTACACCTTGTCATTCACAATATATCAATAATTATCTCCAATATTTGAACTTAGATTATTTATAATCAAGAGAAAGAAATTTGATGATGAGGAACCCACTTTTTTTAAAAATAATGTCTCGAGATGGTTTAAATAGTTAATAAAAGAAATTTTATTATAAATACACATAATTTTGACAAGATTATGTCATAATCTTGTTGAAACATTGAAATTTATAATAAAGTTTCTTTCATTACCCATTCAAGTCATCTCCAAATACAGAAAGAAAATTTTATGATAAGGCTAATTCATTTTGACAACAGGGTTTGAAATAGTCAGCCTTCAGATTCACTGCTATTGCAGAATTCTCATTAACCAGGTAAGGAAATTATTTCAGGGCAGTTATACCTCAGTTAGAAAGCTGTTTAAATTATAATACTTATGAAACATTGTATGCTTTGTGCATTTTATCATTTTGTGGACTTAATTGCATATATGAAATGATTAAAAACCATTTTATGTACTACTGTACCCCCCCCCCCCCTTCATCTTTCACGTTATCAAGAGATGTTTTTTTAGATACATGTAATTAAATTTTTTTTTCTGGTCAGCTTCAAAGAAAAAGAAATTGTGAATGTAGTTTTGGCATTTTCAGAAAGATTCAGTTCCCATTTAAAAGCATGAATATCTGCTTGTGAAGTATCATCTGTTTTCAACATCTCAACTGCTACTTCTGATGATAATGTATATATATGTGTATCACCTTTAGTTATCTATGATGACATTTTTTATTTCAATTTATTATAAAGCCATTTATTGTTTTCATATTATTCTAAGCCTAATCACCACAAAGCAGATATTCAATCATTTTTCTCCTGTTCAACAGCTAATTTATTGTTTATCTTCAACTTCACTCTATCTCGATTATTTTATTCCACCTACAACAAATTCTTATAGCCATTCTTCTGCATACTGGGTTGATGTATCCCTAGTTCATGAGAAGATAATCAAATGGGTTATAACTATGTGTTAGATTGATTGTCAGACTAGTACATTATTATGATAGAAAATTTTTTATTAGTACTTATTGGTTAAATAAAAACTTTTTGAAATTAAAATGCATACTAATTTATTAATTAGTCATACACATAGTGGAAGTGTATTTAACAAATTGGTACACACACACATCTATATTATTTATCCATAAAACAGAAGTTACATCTTCAAAAAATTTCAATCAAACTGAATAACAAGTGCAATATATACAAATAGACAAGAACTTTCTTTACATGAAAAAAAAAGTAACTGATCTACAACAAACTACAATACTCTTTTTGGATTTTATCTATTGGATGATAGTACCACAATTTTAGATAAACTATAAGAAAGTTGCTTTTCTTTTATGAATCCTGAAATAATGGCAGAACCAGACAAGAAAGTGAACTGAACCTTATATATTATAACTATCCAAATATTAGTTATAAGGAGAAATAAAGTTCAGAATCAATCACAAAAAGATACAAGAGAAATTCTTTAGTGAAACTATTAAAATGTGAATGAAGAGAAAATTGTTGATTCTAAATGCCACTGATAAACTGTAAGTAAAGCACAATCTCTACACTTCTTAAATTTTCTTGATCATGATAGTTGATCTATAAAATTAATGTCATATGCTATGTTATTTGAGAATGATATCTAGCTGCTCATTTGCTGTTGCAAGTTACCAATATTAACTATGGTATGGAGTATATCCAAATGTGAACTTAAATCAATCTTACTTGTTCTTATTCGGTGGGAAAACATAACATAACATGTTTATGTTTAACATAAACATTTCATCAAAGCTGTATCGATGTGTTACAAAACATTTCTATTACAAATTAATCTCATTTTTTTAAAAACATTATGATATTCTGAAT
>NW_013678316.1:6889-10438 GCF_000517525.1 Limulus polyphemus | reverse complement strand
CAAAACACCTATAAAACTTCCACAAAGTGTGACATGTACGAAAATTGCAAATTGAGAATCGTGACTGAGAAAAGACATGAAGAGAGAGAGGTTATATAACGAGAGCAATTAGCCTTGAGGAAGAAGGTATGAGAAAGATACGACACAACACCTATAAAACTTCCACAAAGTGTGACATGTACGAAAATTGCAAATTGAGAATCGTGACTGAGAAAAGACATGAAGAGAGAGAGGTTATATAACGAGAGCAATTAGCCTTAAGGAAGAAGGTATGAGAAAGATACGACACAACACCTATAAAACTTCCACAAAGTGTGACATGTACGAAAATTGCAAATTGAGAATCGTGACTGAGAAAAGACATGAAGAGAGAGAGGTTATATAACGAGAGCAATTAGCCTTGAGGAAGAAGGTATGAGAAAGATACGACAAAACACCTATAAAACTTCCACAAAGTGTGACATGTACGGAAAATTGCAAATTGAGAATCATGACTGAGAAAAGACATGAAGAGAGAGAGGTTACAATTTTGACATAATCACGAAAAATGTGTTAGTAACAAGAACAAAATATCAGCTTGAAAACAAACTTTGTGATTCTTCACGTTTTTATGTTTAAACAATAAAATGTGCATGAGAACAAGGAAAACCTTCCTATCACCCAATAAAAATACAGAAATAACAATTTCATAATATATTGCATAATTTGTTAACAGTGCAAAGAACTCTAATTTATAGTCGAAGTTAATATGAGTCTAAATTACAAATTCTATGGATTTATTGAGTAACAAACATCATTATTTTTTACTCAAAACCATAAGGATGTTCATACAATAAGACAAAAAAAAGTATTATTAATTTTCTAAAAACCACATATCATGATCTAGTATTAAACAAGAAAAAGATGCTAAGTTTTAAGCTGTCATGATAGTGGAAGAAAAAGTTTGTTCAAACAAGATATATTTATCTAGAAATGAGAAGAATTAATGATATCATTCCCTAATTTCTGTGATTTGGCTTAATATGAGAAGAATTGGTGATAAGTTATTTCATAATTCCTGTGACTTGGCTTAATATGAGAAGAATTGGTGATAAGTTATTTCATAATTCCTGTGACTTGGCTTAATCACAATTACCAGATTTCCTAGAAACGACAAGAGGAGGTAACAATTAGAAGTCTGATTAATTGTTTCAGATATTCACGAATAACTACCCGAGGGCTACCTGCAACAGCTGTCCCTAATTTTTAATTGATACACCAGAGGGAAGGTGGCTAATCAACAGCACCATACACACCATAAATAATTGGGCTACTCATATCAAAAATTATTTTTAAGATCCAGTAATGCACCCATGGTCCCAAAGTGCAAAGCATATTTTTTATTGATTTTTTTCACGAACCAGTCTTTCTGATTTACAACTCAGTACACTAAACCACTGGGCTCCATATCCAACTCCTGTACGACGTTAAAAACATTACTACTAGAATCAAAGTTAAGAAAAGTATTTTAAAATTTCCATGTCTTATCAGGACATAACTTGGCATTAAATACAATAAACATGTTTCTCTTATGGGGAAATCTAAAAAAAAAAAGAACAAAAAAATAGGTCGTGTTGATTTCAATTTTGTTCTGAACTTAGTGTGTGTTCGTATTAGGAGTGATACAAGGCGTTGGTAACAGATTATGAAACTGGATAGGATAACAACATGCAGAATGAATTAACTGTCTGCACAAGTAAAAAGCAACGGCAAAAAAGAACTTAGAAAAATCCTAGTAAGAGTGGGACTTAAAAATATTCTGGTGATGTGCTAAATTTACACCACCCTGAATGTATTTTTTTTGTCTTTGAAACTAACGAATATAGACGTACCCTAACATCTGATACATTTTAATAAGTTGAAGCCAAACTGAATTTTTTGAACAATATTATTTGGATTTTAAAAGGCATTTTTAAAACATCTTGAACATCTTTTAAGAAGATTTGATTCACATTGATGTGTAATTACTTAAGCAAAATTAAAATTTAGTGAAACTATTTAGTAGTTTTCAAAAAACATTACATATATCCTGAAAATAGCTTATGCAATAAAATAAATAAAAATTAATCTTTTGATCAAACAAATTAATTAATCAAAGAGTAACAACAAAGTTAAGTAATACATTACTACAACACAGTTACTAAAATCTTTTCCTAAACCTATAAAATGTTTACCTAATATAAAATTTGTTATTACAAAAATGATGATAAAACTCACTTCTCGATCAATAATTTTCTCGTCAAATACTTCGGATTTTCTGATTGTGCTCCGAACAATATCTGGTGTGCTGGCTGTGCGTGAGTAGCGATCCATATGAAAATGTCGTGAAGAAGGACTGAACTAAGAAAGAACAAATATAAAAAACACGTGAGTATCAAACTCGAATTTCAAACACATGAAAATGAAAACTGCAGCAGTATGAGAATGCAATTATTATCATTTAAAAAAACAATTATCAATTATTATACAATCTACATCCTTTACATAATTTAAGTAATTGGGCTATTCTATTTTATTATAAAATTTAATGCCAATCCTATTCCATGTACCGTCTCAGTTGTTTATGGGTCAATCCTTGATGTTTATTTATTAAACAAGAATTTTTTACTTACAATCCCAATATACTTATATCATAACACGAGATTAAAATTGATGATACGTAAACATTTAAATTAATTTCAAACCCACAAAATGCTGAACATTTTTCCTGTGATCAAAATTCAATATGAAAAACTGCTTAAGAAACTAATATACAAATTCAGATGGAGACCAAACAAGATTTTCAAAACACTATTAGTAGGTAGTAAATTCTCATCATGTCTCAGAATTAACACAATTAACTCACCCTTCTCGGGGACGATATACCGAGCAATGGTTGTGATCCACTACCCGTAATAGTGTGATGCCTCCTCTTGGGTTTTCGCTGTGTCTGTCCATGATGTCTTGGGCTTGTCTGGGAATGACAACCACTTGCTCTGGGCTCAGCAGAAGACGTGGAGAGAGGGGACGTAGAAGCCCCACCAAATAATCGTTCATAGGCACTCAAGGTCCTCCTGTGAGTCTATTTATATAAAATATTTTAAATATACAGCCTGAAAAATAAGGTTTATTTTTCATACACCATTTTAAGAATTTCTTCATATATTTTTTTTTTTATAATGAATATCTTACACAACTTCTTTTATTTTTATAAAAGTAAAAATGCCCTATTGTGAAACTTAAGTTATCACATGTTTAAAATTTCAGTCTATTAATAAAGTTTAACATGTAAAGAGATTGCTGTAATGGTCAACATTCCAGCCAAACAAGTTTCACTGAGATTTACTAATAGGATGAACAGACATCCCAGTTTGGTTGGAACACTGCTGGTGTCTTGATAAATTCTGGTGTTTAGTTTTTTTTTTTTTTTATAAGAAATCTGTAACCTTTTAAAACTTGTGTTGAGTAATTTAAGACCCACTTAAGTTTATTCAGTAAAGAAATAATCAAACAGTTCAATTTGACGCAGCC
>NW_013678316.1:2255-6421 GCF_000517525.1 Limulus polyphemus | reverse complement strand
CATTTCAAGTGGTTCAATATAAGTAATCAACACCAGTATATACATGGAGTAACCTTATCTGAGCTAGTGGACATTCAAGTCATTCCAAGTGGTTCAATATAAGTAATCAACACCAGTATATACATGGAGTAACCTTACCTCGGCCAGTGGACATTCAAGTCATTCCAAGTGGTTCAATATAAGTAATCAACACCAGTGTATACATGGATTAACCTTATCTCAGCCAGTGGACATCCAAGTCATTCCAAGTGGTCCAATATAAGTAATCAACACCAGTATATACATGGATTAACCTTATCTCGGCCAGTGGACATTCAAGTTATTCCAAGTGTTCACTCACAGATTAAATTTCAAAATTTAATAAAAAAATATAATTTTAATTAGATTTTAACAACTGTTTAGTCAAATACACTGCATAATTGATATCTTAGTGTTATATAATGCTTATCTAGTTTACTTCATAAATAAAGATGCAAAATAACTTGAAACTTTCATTTCCATCAATACTATTTGCCTGAGATGAACACGTTACACTTCAAATTATCTTTATGTATTTATTTTTGCTGGATACTGAGGTTGTATTAGCTTTTCCCAATCAGACTTCAGAATTTTCAGCGAGCTTGATGTACATTTTAAGTACAAATGCCTTCTGTTTGTCTAAATGTGTCTTTATTGACCTCATATTTACTGTACTGCCCAAATGGACCATCAGAACCTTGGAGGGAGGTGCTGGTAATGTGTACAAATTAGTTACACATTTGAAAATAGTGAGTTGCCCAAAGTAAAGCCAAAAGTTTTAAACACTTCTCAATTACTCAGAAGTTTAGGATTTTTTCATTCTTTATATTACCTTTGTGTTACGTCACCTCTTTGTTTGATAGTACTATAGTGTTACGTCACCTCTTTGTTTGATAGTACCTTTGTGTTACGTCACCTCTTTGTTTGATAGCACCTTTGTGTTACGTCACCTCTTTGTTTGATAGCACCTTTGTGTTACGTCACCTCTTTGTTTGATAGCACCTTTGTGTTACGTCACCTCTTTGTTTGATAGCACCTTTGTGTTACGTCACCTCTTTGTTTGATAGTACCTTTGTGTTACGTCACCTCTTTGTTTGATAGTACCTTTGTGTTACGTCACCTCTTTGTTTGATAGTACCTTTGTGTTACGTCACCTCTTTGTTTGATAGTACCTTTGTGTTACATCACCTTTATTTGATAGTATTTTTGTGTTACGTCACCTTTGTTTGATAGTATTTTTGTTACGTCACCTTTATTTGAAAGTTACAAGAACATTCTTTTATGACACAACATCAAGTAATGACATTGAACTCCAGCAAGTACGGTAAATTATGGCTTACAATGGCAGACTATTCAGATAACAAATCCTTTTTGTATTGGCTGTATTATTAAGTCTATTGCGTTCAAATAACATATACAACATCTTCGGATCTTCTTATTCTTGCAAAACAAATTATAATTATTGATAAAGGTCATGATGTCAACACTGTTGAATATCAAACAATTCAAAAATGATTGGATAAATAAAATGGAACTTTCTAATCAATAATAAGAACATACAAAGTTTAACACAAACACTAAATAAAACTTTATAAGTTTGTTCATAGGGAAACTAGACACAAGTTGGAAAGTTTGTATTAAGTTTTGTGTAAACAGGTTAAGTATTTTTACTCTGAGAACTAAAAAAACAGAAAATATCAGTGATGCTTCCCCCTCTGGTCTAGAAAGAAAAAAAGATTTTTATTATGGAATTTAATGAATTTTTCTTCATACCTCCATGATTCTTTACAGAGTCAATCATCCATGTTGCAGTCTGGATACCTTTCTTTTCACTTGAGTACGAACTAGATTTTATGATTGTGTTGAGCTTCTTTGGCTTTTCTTGTGGTGAAACTTTGAGGGGCAAGCCTTTATAATAAGAACACCAACCAACCATCATGTAAATTTCTCTGTTTTAGTGTTTGCCATTATTTGTTATTAAAATTAACCAACAGATGGATTGAGCTGTGTATTCCACTTGTTACTCAGAAAGATCTTTACTTATAGGCTCTGTCTGTCATCATTTTAGTGAAAACTTTTTAACTCCTAGTTACTTTAATTGTGTATTGCAATACAGAGGGCTGCATCACAACATACTGTATTCTTGTGTTGTTCCTCCTGCCATGTTGCTACACGTAAATAAATCATGGTAGTACACCTTGCAAAATGCAAGAGTGTGAAAACAGCCTAATTCATCACTTAGCAGTGTAACAAGTCAGTAGGGTAAATTACTTATTTCACAAGTGTGTGGAAATAAAGCCCTTGTGTGGCATCATTTTAATAAAAAAATACAGCAGTTCGATATACCAATACACCTGTGATAAAAATTGTTTCAAAACGACCTGGGGGATGTATAAATAATAATTACTTAATACATCAAGTTCGACAGGTCACAAGCACATAAAGTTTAATACTTATAACATTGTACATAGCTTCATGTACAACAACTTTATAGATAGAACAACTCTAGCTGGCAAAAATGAAATATTCCAAACATGCGATCTGTAAGCTTTTCCACACATAATCAATTTAAAACAAGTTTTTAATTACTAAACGTTTTTTTGTTTTTCAAAGTTAGATTTATTTTTTAACAAGCTAATCAGTATACGGAAAAACTGACTTTTTTTAAGACCTTCAATAAAACTGATGACGAACACACAATTTATAAACTTAACAGAATGAAGCCACAGCTCAACTGAAGCACTTTCTAGTCACATTGGCATGAAAGTTCAAGTGTACAGAGCTCTGTAAAACAGGGTGTCCATAAATTACTGAACCGTTTTCTAAACTGAACAGAATAGGAACCACACCAGATAAACACTTGCCATTTGTAGCATGAGGTAGACTGATGTCTGTTTTTTCCCACAAGTTTAGATGGGGGTATACAAAGGACACTGTCTATAACATAAGGGTACCAGATATGGCAACATTGTACGCCTGAATGGCGAACACAATTACAATAATTACTATGGAGATGCTGGTACATATGTAAACATAGATCGATTATTGCCTGTACATCTCCTTTGAGCCGAGGAAAGTTGTATCAACAGCTCAGTTAACAAGTTGGTTCAATGACTTAAGGGCACCCTACATATCAAGGCATGAAAATATGTACAGCTACAGTATGCAGTGACATTTAACAATTTACAGAGACACTGCAACACAAAAAACATTGAGTATTCTTTTTGTAATATAGCATTAATAAATTAGCATAGTTTAATTTATTCATTCAACATTATACGTCTAATTAAATTCAACTTGACTTCATTTGTTTCACTTACCAGCTACATTTATGTTATGTGACTGATGCAGAGATACTTCAATCTCACCATTATGGCTCTCTAGTTGGTTAACTTTGTCATGTTGATCTGGCTGATTAAGTCTTTCATGTTGACCTCGTGCACCTAATTTTGTATTCTGTTCTGGGTGGTTAAGTTTGTTACCCTGCAGTTGTTGGTCAGATTTTTCATGTTGAACTTGTTGGCTTAACCCTGAATTCGATTCTGGGTGATTTAGTTCGTTATGTTGCAGTAGTTGGTCAAGTTTTTCATGGTGAACTTGTTGGCTTAACCCTGAATTCAGTTCTGGGTGATTTAGTTTGTTATGCTGCAGTAGTTGGTTAGGTCTTCCATGTTGAACTTGTTGGCTTAACCCTGAATTCAGTTCTGGGTGATTTAGTTTGTTATGCTGCAGTAATTGGACAGGTTTTCCATGTTGATTTTGCTGGTTTACTCTTGACTTCTGTTCTGGGTGGTTAAGTTTGTTATACTGTAGTAGTTGGTCAAGTTTTTCATGTTGAACTTGTTGGCTTAACCCTGAATTCGGTTCTGGGTGATTTAGTTCATTATGTTGCAGTAGTTGGTTAGGTCTTCCATGTGGAACTTGTTGGCTTAACCCTGAATTCGGTTCTGGGTGATTTAGTTCGTTATGTTGCAGTAGTTGGTTAGGTCTTCCATGTGGAACTTGTTGGCTTAACCCTGAATTCGGTTCTTGGTGATTTAGTTCGTTATGTTGCAGTAGTTGGTTAGGTCTTCCATGTTGAACTTGTTGGCTTAACCCTGAATTCGGTTCTGGGTGATTTAGTTCGTTATGTTGCAGTAGTTGGTTAG
>NW_013678316.1:0-1981 GCF_000517525.1 Limulus polyphemus | reverse complement strand
GTTTAATCTTGACTTCTGTTCTGGGTGATTAAATTTGGTAGGCTGTAGTAGTTGGTCAAGTTTTTCATGTTGAACTTGTTGGCTTAACCCTGAATTCGATTCTGGATGATTAAGTTTGTTATGCTGCAGTAATTGGACAGGTTTTCCATGTTGATTTTGCTGGTTTAATCTTGACTTCTGTTCTGGGTGATTAAATTTGGTAGGCTGTAGTAGTTGGTCAAGTTTTTCATGTTGAACTTGTTGGCTTAACTCTGAATTTGGCTCTGGGTTATTAAGTTTGTTATGCTGCATTAGTTGGTTAGGTCTTCCATGTTGAACTTGTTGGCTTAACCCTGAATTCGATTCTGGGTGATTTAGTTCGTTATGTTGCAGTAGTTGGTCAAGTTTTTCATGTTGAACTTGTTGGCTTAACCCTGAATTCAGTTCTGGGTTATTAAGTTTGTTATGTTGCAGTAGTTGGTTAGGTCTTCCATGTTGAACTTGTTGGCTTAACCCTGAATTCGGTTCTGGGTTATTAAGTTTGTTATGTTGCAATAGTTGGTTAGGTCTTCCTCTTCCACATTGATCTTGCTGGTTTAATCTTGAATTCTGTTCTGGGTGATTAAGTCTCTCATGAGAGTCATACTGGTTAAATCTATTGTACCGATTTTGTTGGTTTAAACTTGCATTCTCATCTGATGGATTAGGTTTCTTATGGTGACCTGGATGAATTTGACCATAGTAGTTCATTTGTTGATCAGATTGTTTTTGAGAGTTCTGATCTAACTTATTGGATTTAAAAACTGTGTCCAATTTAACAGATCTAACATCTTGAACCGAGCGGTACAGTAACTGTTGATTACGTGAATTAAGTCTGATATGTATTTCTGGTTGATCTTGCTTTACGTGGTAACCATTTGTGTTTATTCTGGAATGATCAGCTTGAGTTTGTCTACAATAAAGGTTTTGAGAGCTTAGACTCCTGTTTCCACCCGACCGCATCGATCTTTTAACTTCAGTTTGATTTTGTCTCTTTTGATCTAATTGGTTTTGTTGGTTTAACATAGATCTTTGGTCAACCTGTTTATATCTATAAACATTGTCAAACTGTTGATCCGTGTAATTCTGTATTCCTTGTTGATCTTGCTGTCCTAAAAATTGGCCTGAGCAGTTTAAGCTAACCTTTTGATCATGATGAGACAGTCTATCTTGATGTTCTTGGTTTAAAATATTCTGATTCCCAGGTTGAGAAATATCAAGCAATGGACAATTTTTAACAATTCTAGAATGGTCAACTATTTCTACCATGTCTTGCCGCTAGAAAGAAAACACAAGCACAACATATCAGATATTTTGACATTTCATAAAAATCTTTATGTTACAAGTCAATAAAAAAAACCCAACCAATCTCTACATAACTGAATGTTGTCCTTGAAACATGAAAAGAAACAGTTGTAAGACATCAAAAGGCTTTACATTGCATTATAGCTGTTCGACAAGTAAGCTTTTGATGCTAGTCTTCCATCAGCTGAACAGTACTAAAAGCTTGCCTTTAAAATAGATGTAACCTGGTGTACACCTGCTATAAAGGTCTCTACATATTAAATGTTGTTTATTGTTCAATATGTTTCCTGTTGTGGTACTGGTCTTCTAGTTGAATATCTCAATATTTATGCATCAGATTGAAATATAAAAATTATCTCAATAAATTCAAATGATCATTTATAAAGAACATGTGAAACAGTTTTATCTGGACCACCAAAAAAATCCTATGGTAATACATACTCCACAAAATCAGATGTACTTATAGCTGAATGATATGTAAATACAATGTCAGATTTACCTCTAGCTGTATGATATGTAAATACAATGTCAGATTAACCTACCGCTGAATGATATGTAAATACAATGTCAGATTAACCTACCGCTGAATGATATGTGAATACAATGTCAGATTAACCTACCGCTGAATGATATGTGAATACAATATCAGATTAACCTA
>NW_013678315.1:1914-10212 GCF_000517525.1 Limulus polyphemus | reverse complement strand
GTGCTGTATCGGAGGACTAGTGTGAAGAACTGGGTATAAAAGTCTGTATACACTGCACACTATTTGTGCTGTATCGGAGGACTAGTGTGAAGAACTGGGTATAAAAGTCTGTATACACTGCACACTATTTGTGCTGTATCGGAGGACATGACAAGTTAGTAGTTGAATTGAACTGCTATTTTTCAGTTTCTTTTATCATCTTTCTTAATGAAAACGGCTTTCGGGGTGTGGTCACACGCTTACAAGTCTTTGTATATTATCTTATTAGCAGTATCTGCAAACATGACCAGCTTTAATGAAAACGGCTTTCGGGGTGTGGTCACACGCTTACAAGTCTTTGTATATTATCTTATTAGCAGTATCTGCAAACATGACCAGCTTTAATGAAAACGGCTTTCGGGGTGTGGTCACACGCTTACAAGTCTTTGTATATTATCTTATTAGCAGTACCAGCAAACATGACCAGCTTCATTGCAATGATTTTTTTTGGGGTCGGAAGGTTCTCTCTCATAGCCACAACCTTCATTTTGTAGATGATTCTAATTGGTTTCGAACGTGCTTTTAGGGCTCGTAGTTGTTCAAAACGGTCTGCTGGGTGAGTTTTACCACTTCCATGTAGAATGATAGAGAAATCCTTCTTGAAAATGCTGCGTCCTTTGGCTTTAGCTCGTTTAACAATCTCGCTGTATAAGTACTTCTCTGTAGAAGGAGCGATCACACACCCCTTTGGCTACCGACCACATTTTAGAGACATTTTAACAAACTCTATCAATATGATTTAATTTTACAAGCAGGATACTTGCCTTTTACGTGACCATATTTCTTGAACCATCTCTACATTTGCACAGTGACGTTAGCTAATTTACACGTATTCCATATTCCGTAAATAAACCTCTGTACAAATTCTAATAACGCAATATAGTTTGTTTTTTTAAAACAGACAAAATCTAAAACTCCATACTATAACAGGAAACCCAATGAATTCTTAAGCTAAGCCTAATTATTTTAAGAATATTTTTACCTCAGCTCCGACCGAGAAGGCACTGATGACCACCAAGAAAGGCGGAGTGGGACAGAAATTGGTATCGACATCTCTCTCCTTCTTATCCCACTTATCGGCACGTGAGTTCCGTACCACAGTGACGGCGTCTTGTAAGTGTAATAGGATGTTCGCAGCTTTGGGATCAGTGACCCACTGTAGGCCGATCGAAAAGCTAGAAAAACAATATCCAAATTTTGTGGTATCTAATCAAATAGTAACGTACTAGGAACATTGGTTTTGACCTATCACTACACAAGGAAAATATCTAGAAAACAGAAAGTTTTTAGGATGGTTTACTGACAGGCTTCTCCGGTAAATAAAAATACGTTGCAGCGCGAAAGAGAGTTGCCACGGAGAAATATACCAAACCTTTTTCCTTTTTTTTTTGTGTTTGAGATTAATGTAGAAGTGTATGTTCGCAGCATGTAGGTATGACACAAACTAGCAAGGTAACGAAACATCGATCTTCTGTAGCGCAAATAAAATTTTATTCACACAGAAGGAAGTTCAATATTAGCAACTAACGTTCAAACCACCTTGTATCATGTTATGACCAATTAGATGTTATTAACATAGAAGAAACAAAGGAAGTTCAATGTTAGCAACTAACGTTCAGACCACCCTGTATCATGTTATGACTAATAAGATGTTATTAAAATAGAAGAAACAAAGGAAGTTCAATGTTAGCAACTAACGTTCAAACCACCTTGTATCATGTTATGACCAATTAGATGTTATTAAAATAGAAGAAACAAAGGAAGTTCATTGTTAGCAACTAACGTTCAAACCACCCTGTATCATTTTGTGACTAATTAGATGTTATTAAAATAGAAGAAACAAAGGAAGTTCAATGTTACCAACTAACGTTCAGACCACCCTGTATCATGTTATTACCAATAAGATGTTATTAAAATAGAAGAAACAAAGGAAGTTCAATGTTAGCAACTAACGTTCAGACCACCCTGTATCATGTTATGACCAATTAGATGTTATTAAAATAGAAGAAACAAAGTGAATAGAGATCGTCCAAGTTAAAAAACAAACAATTTGGGATAAACGAAGAGATACCTATACAAATATACATATGGAATTTGCATGTTTTTGTGATACCATTTTTGTAGGTATTCACAAATTCTAATACGTGATGATATTATATCTTTCACAAAAATACAAATAACTGTCAATAGTGTATCCCTGTGGGGTGGGAAGTCCTGGTTGCTTGGAGATCCCTCCCATCAGTAAATTCTGAAATAGTGGTATCGATTTTTAACTTTTCACTATCTATAGATGATGACTTTTTCCCATTTATTTTTTTTTTGGCTACATTTATTTTAGTACGCCCTCTGACGTCTCTACTTCATCACACATCAATAGCGCTTGCATGCTCCGATGCGAGACAGATTTGCCCATCTGATTTGTACCCCCGCCTTTGCTTAGGATAACTTTGTGTTACGACAGCGGAAGTCATGCAACGTTGGGAGCATGCGCGCTGGAGTTTTTCGAAGGATCATGAATTTTCCTGGCAACTCTAGTTTGTTCCAGGAGCCCTCTTTTTTAGTTTATAAGCCCGGCAAATAAAGCCAGCGAAGGAGATAGAATTGCATAGATATGCAGATAGAGATAATTGAGTCAAGCGAACAGTAGGCACCGTAAGTAAAGTGTGTGAATCACTGTGATTTATAATGTGTGTTATAAAGATTGATAAGTTTAAAGTGACTGTAGAAATTCTGTGTATTACAAAGTTGTATCGAGAAAGAATAAACTAGTTTTAATTAAGAAAGGACTTGTATTGCTGAAGTTCCTCGGAAAGAATTTATACCGGAAATTAACAAACGAACAGAGACGTAACACTTGGATACAGTACTGATCGATAAAGTGCGGCTGCTTAAAACGATGAGGATATATATACTTGATTAGTTTGAAATTTTCACCAAATGGAATTCGTTGGGAAAATGCATTATGCTCCTGTAAATTACTGATAATAAAATATAAGGAAAGGATATTCAATAATAGTTTTCTAACGGGGAAATGAAATATTTAATTACGGAAGTTATTTACCTGATACAATGGTCGTGAAACTATGGTCTTACCCCTCGGCCGTCACCCACCAGAAAATTTGAACAGCCCCCTCTAATTTCAATTCCTGAGGAAAACAGAGATTTTACTTGGGAACTGTTTATATAGTTGATTTACTTTATCCTTTCTGCATTTTATTCAGATAAGCGGCCCTCCGGTGGGACAGTGGTAAATTTACGGACTTACAACATTAAAATCCGGAGTTCGTTTCTTTGCAGTGGACACAGCAAATAGACCAATCTGGCTTCGCTCTAGAACAAAGAAATAATCAAATACACGAATGCGATAGACTTACAGTTTAAACCACGAAACTCCAGGCGGCAGTGGTTATACCCCCCCCCCCCAAAAAAAGTTATTTTATAATTCGTAATGCAGTTAGATAAAAGGTGACTATAGTTATTCTTACTATTACGCGAATTAATTAACGGAAAATTGCAAACATTCACGATAACATTTGTTGTTGTTTTTACAGTCAAATCAAACAGCATAATAAACAGTACAAGATGATTATGTGGTTTATGTTTGCCGCCATACATAATTGTAAATAATAATAATATTAAGCCAAAATGGTATTTGCCAAAAAGAGACTGCGGCGAATGAACTGAGGTTTAGCTTTACTTTCCAGCTATGAGGCAAGCACGCGCTCGTGAGGAACCTAAAACCACTAGGGACAAGGTCAGGGAGAGGAGTTTCTTCTCTGGCAGTCTGCCATGAAAGATGGGAACATCATCCTCAGGAGCTGTTATTTCCCTCGAAGGAACTTCGTACGGAACTGTCACCTGACCTGGTATAATATTTTTTTGTTGTGTTTTAAGTTCCTTTATATCAATATTTTGTGTACAGCAACAAGGAAAAAAAAACTTGATCCACGAAAGATTCAAGCTGATAAAAGGAAGATTATGTGCAATTATACAATAAGATAGGAACCTGTTGAACTTTTAAATATCTTGATAATTAAGTTATTTGTTAGGTGTTTCGTCAAAACCACTGCATTCCTTAACAAAGCGACGCCTAGCGACAGCACATGCAAACTGTACCTCATCGTCGAGTGCAAGCATAAAATTCATGTAATTTACGAATTGAACACATTTAATTTCTTAAAACCCCTCCCCGTAAGTCAGTATGCGATTGGCAGAACACAAATAGTCCATTGTGCAACAAACTAATAAACTTAAGTTTATAATATTTCATATTACAACCCATATGATTAAAGATAATTATTATAAAATGCAAATAGGATTTTGTTTTATATCAAGAGCATAATTACATGACTATGATGATAAAGGATCTTGAGTGAACTTGGAGAAAATGTAAAACGCACTTTTTTTGCCAAATCCATCAAAATGTCAAATATACATGAAACAATTTTGTCTAATCTAAACGCGATTAAAACGTAAGGTGTCTAGATTTTGTTTGTTTGTTTGGAATTAAGCACAAAGCTACGCAATGGGCTATCTGTGCTCTGCCCACCATGGGTATCGAAACCCGGTTTCTGGCGTTGTAAGTCCAGACATACCGCTGTGCCACTGGGGGGCAAGCGTCTAGAAGTCTGAAAATCTGGCTACCACAAAACATTAATTGTTTTCAGTATAATTCATAGACAGAAAATTATATGGTCATCTTATATGGAACTGAATTACGACTGGGAAATACATTAAAGACTTCTATAGTGCTTAATATCACGAGGAAAAAATTATGAAAAGCACTCATACGCTGAGGTATATGCAAATGAAATAGCACATGTTCACGGCTATCTGTATTTATATGGTCTAGTGGCTAACGTACGAGTCTATGGATCCGAAGATATTGAGTTTGAAATAAGGTGCTACCAAACACGCTTTGCACTTTGAACTGTGGGTGCGTTATAAGAACGACAGTCAATTCCCCTATTAAGTGTAAAAAAAAAAATAGCCACTTCAGGCGGCGAATACTATCGAATGATTGCCTTCCTTCCTATCCACAGTTCCAAATTAATGACAACTATGTTTGAACTATAGAGGTCTCTGATATGGTCTTTTATTAGCCCATTGTGCGAATAAGGTGTCGTTCAGACGAACAAACAGACTGAACTTAAACGGTATTTATTGTTATACTCACAAGTTGTTCAACATTCACTATTTGCAGATATGTTAAATTTGTAAATTTTAGAGGAAAAATTGTGAAAAATCTCTTGAATACGATAATTAGGATTTTTCCTATATTTGAAAAACAATTTAATAAGTTGAAACTTACACACAAAATCAGTATTTAAGTTGTTGTTGTTTTCACAGTCACGTTTCTTAAGTTATTAGAATTCTTCTTAATCTATTTCATTCTTTTGATTATCCGACTGATCATACATAATATTTTGAAAATAAAAGAACAATAGAATGGGCTTACCTAACGGGGATGTTGGGTACCATTCCCTGTATGAATATTTCAGCGCCACTGGATAGCCCCGTGGGTATAATGCAGGCATGAGGAACGCTCTGTTAGATGATAAATATATATATATATATCAGAGATTTTCCTAAGGATTTTTTTCAACTGTACAATTATGTTTAATTTCATCATTTTTTTAATACATGACGCCTTATTGCACCTCATACATATAGGCATAATAACAAATGATCCAAAAAATTAAGAATATTCTAGTAAATACATTTATTTATCAACCCTGGAATGGAATTTTATAATCTTAAATATGTTTGTTTTTAATATTTACCCACTTGAACTTACTTATGTAGGTGAATTTTCAACTGTAAAAATATTTTTACAGGTGTACAATTTATGGTCAACTGCACACTAGGAAAACCCCTGTTAGTGTTTTATATATATATATAAGCAAGTTGCTTTCTAAGTATTGTATTCAACACATCTTGAACACATTAACAAAAGTTACAATTAACAACATACATATATATATGTGTGTGTGTGTGTCTATCTATACATTACGCCTGAACTGGTAATAAGATATATTGTAGTACCACTATCAACATAGCGTATATATCGGTATTACGTAAAACCATTTATAAGCTGCGGGGTATTTCCGAAACATATTAATGCAGTACAAAATGTCACCTTACGTATTTAACACAAACTTCACTAGGCCAGTTCTTTTCAATCCGAGCAACAACATTATTCATTTAAAATACAAGTTACACATCAATAAAGACTTGACTCCTAGACGTTCCCGAACTATGCCTTTTATCAATAATTCAACTTAAAATCTTACATCCTTATTATTACAACTTACAGTTTAATTATTACACGGAACGTTATTTTCTATTTCCTCGCTTTCATAGCTAGATAGCTCAAAATAGAAATAGGCTTAGTCTTACCTTGTTTTCGATTCACACAAACTAAAAGAAGTAAAGTCTGTCGACAATCAGGCCTGAAATGATAAAAGTTTCTCTTCATATAACTGGTTTATCTCGAAAACATTACCCCTGTTTTTCTCTAAGTGTACGTTTTACTCAAACTTTGGTTTAGATTAAATCTTGAAGTAACTCCCCTTTGACAAGTTACTACACAATTATTGAATTAATAAAAAACTCAACTTTTAAATTCTACAGGGTTAAATCTGTTGATAGAGACTAGAGTCAAACTGGGTTTTTTACCTCAAGATTTAAGTAGAAAAACAGTGGTAATGTTAATAGTAATAATAAACTGACACTTAGTTTTCCTATAAAATTATCTACCACCAGGCTTGCCCGAACAGTTGGGTTTTAATGTGTGTGTTAGCCTTTCGAGTCGAAAGTTAAAGTGAAGGAAATGGAACCCGTGCTCTGACTCATTCAGATATACCTAGCCAACGCTTCCGAAAGTTAGGCTTCACCATAAAGGGAATCACAAGTTGTTGCTGTTTAGGCACAATTTTAGATTTCTGACGAAAAAAGTGCCGTAAGTAGGCCAGACACAGTCATGTTCTATGCATTTCATGGAGGGGGTAGGGGGTGGATGGAGGGAGCCAATAGATTATGTTCCTCTTCACTGGCGTTTGTTTAATAATTCTTGTATCCGATTTTATAAAATATTCTGGTTTTATAACTCTAACAAAAATTTAGGTGTTCGTAAGAACAGGTTCGAGCCCTAAACTTAATTACAGTTACCTCAGTTTTTTATTTCATTTAAGTAGTTTGAAAATACTGTAGTTGCAAAGAGACATACACGAGTGAAACCTACACGAGTTATGTAAAAATTCAAGAATGAAGGAATAGTAAGATATTAACGTTTACCCGTGAAACGTTTCTTCCAAATTTCAGAAATAATGGTATATGTCAGTTGATGGTAACAAAAATAAAATGGTGGTCGGACACATCCTGCTCAATGTAAATGGTTTTTTAGTTTCACATTAAAATATGCACTTTTGGTGTCGTAGATGCGTTATAAGGGTGAAAGTCAAATCCCACTTTTCAATGAGACAAAAGTAACCTAAGAGTTAGCGATCAGTGCAGTTCACTATCTTTCCTCTGGTCTATCAGCTCAAAATTAGAGACGGCTAGTCCAGGTAGCCCTTGTGTAGCTTTGCGCAAGTATCCGAAAACAAACAATTTTTTCTCTAAGACATGAAGTTTTTAGAGCCTCTTATAAATCAATTTGAAAACGAACACTTTAACATTGTTGATAAGCAACGAAGGACCAACACATAAGCCATGCGTGGTCTAAAACAATACCTATGATAATTATTATATTATCAATTTGCATTCTTGGTTTATAATGACAGTTTCACTTCAACAGAAGCACAAACGTACACTATCAATTCTGCTCTCTGCCTACTGCAGGTATCGAAATCCGATTTTTAGCGTTATAAGCCCTCAAACCTACCGCTGAGCCCATAAACTGTACATCTTAAAAAATAAGTAACTTTAACCTCAAATTTTTCAATAATTGATACAAGTCTCTTATATATTTGATTTTTTAAAATAATCAATGTGGTTTTAAATATAACTTACACCTTGAAATGACAAAGATTGAGTATTAAAAAGCGAGATAAATTTTACAAAGGTATTTACACCAATCGAAATTTGCAGAACTGTTGAACAGAAACTCACGGAGTGTGATACATTTTTTTACAGTAGTAGAAATACATTTCACTGGCACGCATAAACACTTGAACTTAAGAGTCAAGAATTGTAATACATAATTTTCAGGCATATTGTGGTACAATATTAACAGGAAAAATAAAAAACGACGTTTTT
>NW_013678315.1:0-1411 GCF_000517525.1 Limulus polyphemus | reverse complement strand
AAAATCCAATCCAAACTAACAGCGACATAACGGCATACCTCTTTTTTATGTTATTTGATTGTTTGACGTCATGTTTAATGATGTAAGTGGATCGTGGGTTGTGTGAAGAGACTGAAGCCTAATCTACTGCAACGTAAAGATAGAACTGCCAACTGCAACAACTTCCGCGAATAAAGAGTCCTTTAAACGCGCTCTATTTTTATATAAACTTTTCAAAAAAGAACACACGTACGTTTATTTTAAGGGTGGAATTAGCATTAAAACTCCATTGTTTTACATCCAAAACTAACTAACTAATATGGCAGTAATTTAGGTTTTTAAATCTCACAAGCCCCATTGAGGGACCTGAGAGAAAACCTGGGGTGCTCAGAAACTGATGTTTCTCTTCAGCTCCAAACGCGAGATTAAGATATTAGACAAGAGTTATAGTCTGTTATAAGAGGTATGAATAATGTTTATGCACTACGTCTTATTTCCAAAGGTCTCGAAGGTATTTATATACAGCTTCATAAGCGCATGCGCAACATTTTATTTCTCTCTGAATGATGGCTTTGTTTGTTTGTTTTTGAATTTCGCGCAAACCTACACGATCGCTATCTGCGCTAGCCGTCCCTAATTTAGCACTGTTAGACTAAAGGGAAGGCAGCTAGTCATCACCATCCACCGCCAACTCTTGGGCTACTCTTTTACCAACGAATAGTGGGATTGACCGTCACATTATAACGCCCCCACGGCTGAAAGGACGAGCATGTTTGGTGTGACGGGGATTCGAACCCGCGACCCTCTGATTGCGAGTCGAGCGCCCTAACCACCCGGCCATACCGGGCCCTCTCTGAATGATCGTGTTCAATGCCTCACCATGCACACCTGTACGAGTACATTTTTAAAATATAAAAAGGCACATAGTAACACCAACAATACAGGTATAACTACTCTTAATATACCCATCATAGAGCTATCTGTAATATTTAGCTACCTGAAAGTTACCCATGACATAGCTAGTAGTTACCCATAATATACCTAGCTGTAATAGTTACCCATCATAAAACTAGCTGGGGAATGTACCCATGATATAACTAGCTTTAACAGATACCCATGATATAACTAGCTTCAAGAGGTACCTATGATATAACTAACATTAACAGGTACTCATGATATAACTAACTTTAACAGGTTCCAATGATATAACTAGCTTTAACAGATACCCATGATATAACTAGCTTTAACAGATATCCATGATATAACTAGCTTCAAGAGGTACCTATGATATAACTAACATTAACAGGTACTCATGATATAACTAACTTTAACAGGTTCCAGTGATATAACTAGCTTTAACAGATACCCATGATATAACTAGCTTTAACAGATATCCATGATATGACTAGCTTCAAGAGGTACCTATGATATA
>NW_013678314.1:7234-10709 GCF_000517525.1 Limulus polyphemus | reverse complement strand
GTCAAATACTGTAATCAACATTTGTTGTATTAACCTACACACTTGTTTATTGTGTCAAATACTGTAATCAACATTTGTTGTATTAACCTACACACTTGTTTATTGTGTCAAATACTGTAATCAACATTTGTTGTAATAACCTCCACACTTGTTTATCGTGTCACACACTGTAATCAACATTTGTTGTGTCGACCTCCACACCTGTTTATTGTGTCAAATACTGTAACCAACATTTGTTGTGGACAGAATCATACTTCACAACACTAGTTTAAAGCCACTTGCAGCAACCTCATGACTAGTTTTTAGGAGTTCTAAGGATATGCATGTCCATCTTAATAGTGGAGTGTCAACCCACAGTGACCAACACCCCCATATCTATACAAGACTGATTAGAATTCCAAAGAATATTACCCTCACCCAGCATATATATATATATGTTAGATGAGGAAGACATGAACTCCAACTAGCCTAAGATTTGCTCCATGGGGTTGGATAACATGCAAACCACAAAACTGTTAGAGTAGTTTCTATTTCATAGTAGTCAAAAACAAAAGTTGCAGAGAGGATTGGAACAAACAGTATCATCCATCAAAACCTGGTCCAATAGTCCCATTGAAAAGGCCCGAGATTGGTTCCTCAGATCTCATCCTTCTAATGCACATACAGATTTCAGTAGTTGCCTCTCCAGTGTGTCACTCTGGAAGTGTTTTTACACATGACGAGGGCTTTCATGACAGTCACAATAAAATCATTTTATTCTTTCAATTCTTCAAGTTTTACTTTAGATTATTTCCAGTCACTTTATAAATAAATAAAAGAAACTCACCTCAGTAGATGTGCTTCTTACTCTTATATAAAACACAGCAGTCACAGCTACAGCCAGTATACTGGTCAGTACTGCACCCACGAAGGACATGGTAAGCGTGTTGGAGTTGACAAGGTATCTCAGGTTCACATCCATTACTTAAACTAATGTATTAGCTTGGTGGGGTACTAGTAAATGTTGCTGTACTGAAAGTATACGCAGATATAATATAAATACAAAAACTCACTTGAAAACAAAATAAAGCCTGACTTACTTAACTGAAATCAAAATTCTATAGTTTGCAGACATTCAACCGTTCCAACATTCTTTCTGGTAAACATCATTTCATAACATACTCCAATATGTCCCAGACTTCTACTTGTTACAATAAACAAAATATAGTGTAGCAATATCAGACATCTAAACATTAAAGGAAAAAACTCTAAACTTTAATGTATGTAGTAATAGTAATAACAAAGAACATACAGTATGTGGAGGTTAATAAAACAAATGTTGATTACAGTGTGTGACACGATAAACAAGTGTGGAGGTCGACACAACAAATGTTGATCACAGTATGTGACACGACAAACAAGTGTGGAAGTTAATAAAACAAATGTTGATTACAGTATTTGATACAATAAACAAGTGTGGAGGTTGACACAACAAATGTTGATTACAGTGTGTGACACGATAAACAAGTGTGGAAGTTAATAAAACAAATGTTGATTACAGTATGTGACACAATAAACAATTGTGGAGGTTAACACAACAAATGTTGGTTACAGTATTTGACACAATAAACAGGTGTGGAGGTCAACACAACAAATGTTGATCACAGTATGTGACACGACAAACAAGTGTGGAAGTTAATAAAACAAATGTTGATTACAGTATTTGATACAATAAACAAGTGTGGAGGTCGACACAACAAATGTTGATTATGGTGTGTGACACGATAAACAAGTGTGGAGGTTATTACAACAAATGTTGATTACAGTATGTGACACAATAAACAAGTGTGGAGGTCAAGTTTATTTTAAACAGAAGTGTATATCTTGCAGGTAACTAGAATATATCTTGAAAACCAATGATGAATGTTATTGTCTATTTTAGACAGAAGTGTATATCTTGCAGGTAACTAGAATATATCTTAAAAACCAATGATGAATGTTATTGGCTATTTTAGACAGAAGTGTATATCTTGCAGGTAACGAGAACATATCTTGAAAACCAATGATGAATGTTATTGGCTATTTAAACAGAAGTGTATATCTTGTAGGTAACAAATATATATCTTGAAAATCAATGATGAATGTTATTGTCTATTTTAAACAGAAGTGTATATCTTGTAGGTAACTAGAATATATCTTGAAAACCAATGATGAATGTTATTGTCTATTTTAGTAACTAGAATATATCTTGAAAACCAATGATGAATGTTATTGTCTATTTTAGACAGAAGTGTATATCTTGCAGGTAACTAGAATATATCTTGAAAACCAATGATGAATGTTATTTTTAAAAAATGTCATTTCTTGTAAATCTATGTTAACTATTTATATTCACTAAGGGGAAGCAACATATAAATATTTTTGACAGCATAAATGTGACTTTTGCAAGAAACTTTTAAAGCAACTAACAAAAAAGTTTAAAAACCTGTCATTACTAGATGTTACTAAACAATTAACCATGAAAAAATGCTTTCAATTGCATTTTATAGATCGGAAATTGAAAAAGCATGTTGCAAGTTTTTCAACTACAACAGATGTTACAGGATGTATATATATATTTTAACCTGCAGGTTTTTTAGAAGGTAACCAGTTTACAGAACTCTTCTGCTCACAAAACAAACTTGATGAAATAAACTAGGAATGAACCAAATATTAGTATATATCTTGCAGGTAACTAGAATATATCCTGAAAACCAATGATGAATGTTATTGTCTATTTTAAACAGAAGTGTATATCTTGCAGGTAACTAGAATATATCTTGAAAACCAATGATGAATGTTATTGGCTATTTAATCAGAAGTGTATATCTTGAAAGCTTTATATTACCTGTTGAATGTGTTTCTGATTATAATAATGTTTCCTAATGAAATTCCTTGATCACACTGTTTTCAGCTGGGGAATCCCATGTATGTTTCCTAATGAAATTCCTTGATCACACTGTGTTCAGCTGGGGAATCCCATGTATGTTTCCTAATGAAATCCCTTGATCACACTGTGTTCAGCTGGGGAATCCCATGTATGTTTCCTAATGAAATCCCTTGTTCACACTGTTTTCAGCTGGGGAATCCCATGTAAAAAGATGAGAGAGCATGATTTTTTGTTTGAATGTAACGTCATTATACCATTTTGTTTTCTGTAGATGTCAGAACCAACTCAAGAGGAAACTGATGAAGTCGCATACCTTTCTAAAGATAAAGAAATGTGCAATGAATTTCCTCATTTTAAGGTCCACAAAGCAGAAACCCTTATTTCTGCTGGTTTAACAGAAGAACAAAAGAAAGTGGAAGAAGAGTGAGTTATTTTTTATCCAGGATTACAAACTGTTTTACTTGAGTATTCAGGTCATGTGGTTGGGATTATAAACTGTTTTACTTGAGTATTCAGGTCATGTGGTTGGGATTATAAACTGTTTTACTTGAGTATTCAGGTCATGTA
>NW_013678314.1:0-6234 GCF_000517525.1 Limulus polyphemus | reverse complement strand
GTGTGACACGATAAACAAGTGTGGAGGTTATTACAACAAATGTTGATTACAGTATTTGACACAATAAACAAGTGTGAAGGTCGACACAACAAATGTTGATCACAGTATGTGACACGATAAACAAGTGTGGAGGTTATTACAACAAATGTTGATTATAGTATTTGATACAATAAACGTGTGGAGGCCGACACAACAAATGTTGATTACAGTATTTGACACAATAAACGTGTGGAGGTCGACACAACAAATGTTGATTACAGTGTGTGACACAATAAACAAGTGTGGAGGTCAACACAACAAATGTTGATTACAGTGTGTGACACAATAAACAAGTGTGGAGGTCAACACAACAAATGTTGATTACAGTATATGACACAATAAACAAGTGTGAAGGTCGACACAACAAATGTCGGTTACAGTATTCGATACAATAAACAAGTGTGGAGGTTGACACAACAAATGTTGATTACAGTATATGAATGATAAAGAATAGGCTTTGTGTAAACTTGGATGTGACAAAACAAGAGATCAATTCCTGTGTGTTACTTGATGATATGTACTTTACACGTTTGGTGGTTAAGACAGCTAAGATCAATTCCTGTGTGTTACTTGATGATATGTACTTTACACGTTTGGTGGTTAAGACAGCTAAGATCAATTCCTGTGTGTTACTTGATGATATGTTCTTTACACGTTTGGTGGTTAAGACAGCTAAGATCAATTCCTGTGTGTTACTTGATGATATGTACTTTACACGTTTGGTGGTTATAATCAATTACAATGTGTTACTTGATGACACATACTTTACACAAGCTTGGAGGTTGACACAGCTAAGATCTACTACAGTATATGACATGATGAAGAACAGGCTAACCATAAATTTAGAGGTTAAGACTAAACAAGATGATGACAAAAATACACAATAAATTTGCAAGTTACAGTAATATAGGATGACAAAAAATCTGATTTGGTGAAATAAATTTTCTTAGAAATTGAAACAAACTTTACGATGTATTTGAAAAAAAACAATAAATTATTAACCATAAGTACAATCTGTCAAACAGTTAAATGTATAAGAGTTAAAGTGAAGTTTTACTCATTTAGGTGTGAAGATAAAGAAACACACAGTATCTAGTTTCATCACAAACAAACATGATGTTTAATGTTGGAGATAGTACATGCACCTTTGTCAAACAACCTATATGATGAATTCATACACATTCGTGCTTATCCACCATCCCTGTGAAGCCAACAAAATATGTGTCACAAAAGGCATGAGTACATTTACTGTAAACCTAACATGCAAGTTTAAAATAAATAAGAACATGCAACACTATATATCAATGTACATATCTAAATGGAATGAGTTTATACAAGACACTACAACTAATAAACATAATAACAAAAACACAGAATTGGTATACATAAGTGATATAAGAGTATTTCCACACAAAGATAAATGTATCAAAATAAGATGATGACTGTTCATATAATCAACTTTCTTAATATGCCATACATATAGATTTGTAACAAGGTTGACAACAACTAATGTGGACAAATTCTAAATCATTAAAACACCATGCTTCAAGACCTGAAACAGGTACAATAAACCACTAAATCTATTAAACTATTCTCATTGAGTTCTTTAACACTAAATATTGTACTCTTATGTATGTTTGTCCAACAAACCAGTTGATCCAAGTCATTCTGTAATACTTCAACATTAATGCAGCTAAAAATCCCCAAAAGGTTAATGTCATCCACAAGCTTTACTAACAATACCATCGATGTAAATAAGAAAATGCAAAAATCCACAAACTCATCCTCAGGCAGTCTAGGGCCCATTTTGACTGTACTCCATTAATAACAAATTACTGCATTCTGTCATCCAATTATTTTATATAACATTATATTAAGGGACCTTTTGGATCATCTAGGTTGTCCTATCCAATAAACTAAACTAAACTCTAAAAGCAAGAAACAACAACTTCAAAGCCAACCCTTATCATTCAAATATTTACCAAACTTTCCCTTAAATTAACCACATCTACCAAATTCGAACTTGAAACTGAAGGCAATCTTGCTACCATCCAACTTCTTAGCTGAAGATGACTTCATCCCAGCCAAAATTTCGTTCTTTCTTCTCCTTATCCTATCATTTTTATCATTACATTCGAAAAAAAAAATGATGCATCAACACTACCAATTCCCTTAACAATCTTAGAATCCTTAATCAGATCTCATCAAATTCTTTTTCAAGAGAAAACAAGTTCAGAGATCTTAAATTAACTTCATATTATAACTTTCTGTCCCAGATGTCATCCTAGTAGCCCACGTCTGAATTCTTTCCAACTCAATGTCCTTCCTAAAGTAAGGAGCCCAAAACGTAACACAATATTTCAAATGTGGCCTAACCAATGACGTATACGGATTACAATGTCATTATAACCTCTTTTGATTTGTATTCAGTATTTATGTAGATACAACTTATAACCCTATTTCCAAATACAATCCAGTTCGCTTATATTGTAATATTTCTCAAATCCCCACAAACGTGATTTTTTACCTAATGTTTTGTGTGGCAGCTTATCGAAAGTTTTTGAAAATCTAAGTACACAAATTTACCTTTTCCATCATTCAGTTGCTGAGTTAACACTAACACTATTAGTATTACTTAGTAACAATAACATCATGAAAATAAAAATGTATGTGTATATATATATATATATATTTAAACAAAAACTTGAATAATACCAATAACGCTTAATCGTGTTAAATGGAAGGTTTCCCTTTTGGCAAACCTAGAACACCTGCTTAAAAATTAACTTAAGTTTAAACTCTAAAAGTGTGTGTATATATATATATATATATATACGCATTACGAATAATATTCAAGTTTCTATTTCTATTCTAATCACTCCAAATCAAAATAAATCTTGATCAATATGTACAGTTAGGCCTAAAATCACCTTTGAGTGTAATAAACCTACGAATCCCACAAGGCTTCTGGGCAAAATAAGACACATCGTTGCTATAGGTTACACGTACGTTAATGTCTTGAACTACGTTTTAATAAAATTAAAATATTATGTTATATTTCTATATTTTAAACTTCGTCATTTGGTATTATTTACTTAAGGAAGTTTGGCATAAAGTAGTGTATGAGGCAACAAGTATAATATTGCAACTTAAGTTAAATTGTTTGCACTTTAAGCTAAAGTCTATACTCAATTTATGTATTGTATACTTTGTGGTCTTTTCATTTCTTTTACCCGGGAAAATTATAAATCAACATATCAATTTATAAATGTCTAAATATTAATAAATTTTCAATAGCTCCTTTGTTTCTAGTCTATTAGTTTTAAACTAGGAACGGCTAGCGCAGATAGCTCTCGAGTAGCTTTGTGCGAAATTTCAGCAAACAAACAAACCTCGATAGTTTTGTAAAAAAAACTTAATAGTGAATTGCAAACCCATTTGCAGTTACTAATTCATTATGTTAGGATACGTAACACTAAGTGTTCAAAAAACTTCTGATTGTGGTCAATATCCTTTTGTAACATATATGATTTTCTGGCGAAAGGCGTGATGCAGATGTGTAAAATTAAAAAGTTCGTTATTTTACTAAATGTGTATAAAAACAGACTATTCAGAAACTAGCACGCCCTTCTCCTTTCTAGATTAAAGCTGAGTTTGAACAAACAACAACTAAGTGGAAGCGGAAACTTCTAACCAGAAATTACAACCAGTTTTGGCTTGTGCCACAAGAAACGTCTCCAGGGGTTAATTAATAGAGTTAAACCCACATGAAAGTTAAGGGAGCGCTTTTATAGTTCTAAATGTTAGTTAGTTTGTTCTAAAATTGTTTGTGCAAAAGGGCTATCTGGGCATATCCATCTCTAATTTTGATCTCACAAGCCAAAGAAAAGGCAGCTAGTTAGCACTACTCACCGCCAACTTTTAGGTTACTCGATCTTGTCTGATTGAATAGTAGGATTTGAGTAACACTCTTACAAGGCACCTACAACCCCAAAGTATGCAACGGGATACGAACCATGAACCTTCGGATTCAAAATCCAGGAATGCTAACCACTAGGCCACGCACAGCCTGAAATATTGATTGATTGATTTAGAAGACGTTCCACATAAATACGACCTGAAAAGAACAGGCGAACTTGGGAAATGATAAGCACAGCCAGAGTTTATCAACATTTTTTGTAAACTTACAGTGAATGACTAATTAAAATGAGATGGTAGGCAAGTTGATTTCAAATTCAATGTAACATTTTAATATTCACACGCGGGGAGGGGCAACGTCAAAATTACGACTCACAATGCTAGAACCCAAGGTTCGATTCCATGTGGTGGACAGAGCGCAAACAGCTTATTGTATAGCTTGGCATTAAAAACAAACAATGAAAGAATATGTTTTAATATCCCATAGGAACACTTAGAACAATAACTATTCTTATTTACAGTATAAAACCTTTATGTAAATTATATATAAACATGATTCCAGGTCTTCACATTAAACGATCGTTTCTCTATTATGTGGTGTATTTGGATTTGGTTAGTTGCGTGTTTTATTTCTGCATCAATAATTTTACATGACGAGAGAATATCGATATAAACGAATGTAAATTATGTTGGAAAAATTATGGGTGTGAAAAGTTACAGCAATTAGATGTTACAAAAGTCACAATAATTAGAGTTTACAAAAGTCACAACAATTAGAGGTTACAGAAGTTACAACAATTGGAGGTTACAGAAGTTACAACAATTAGAGGTTACAGAAGCCACGCCAATTATAGGTTATAGCTTTTGGTTTAATCTGTGTGGCCACACAAAGTGTGGATCAAAGAAAAGACTGAGATTTGTTTGTTTGTCTGTTCCTAAAAATCAAGTACTTTATAATACAAAAATGCTTTATAGGAAAGCATACGTATGAATAATAGAAACCTTTACACTATTCTCTGAAAACCAAAGAAATTGTACAAATAAATTATATCAAATCATGATTCTTTGTAAATTATGAAATATAAAATTGAAGTACTGGCCTAGTTAGGCAACATTAATTATAATCGAAGTGAATACGATTGACATGCTGTTCTATTCCCCACGTGCGCTCAGGGTCAATGTGAATATTTTTTAGAAAAAATTAGCTAGGTAATCATATTTTCCGTAATGTACGTAATCACGATACAAGGAATTGAACCTGGCCGTATTATTTTCTCGTCGTTGAACAGCACACTTCTTTGGAATTCCCGGTTTAACTGAGGTCAACGTTCTCAGAACTCCACCTTTATTTTACCTTGTCCATCTGCCCGCTCTACAATCACATCTGAACGGCCTAGTTTTCTTACATACTAATAGTTTAGCCAAGGTAGTTTATGGTGATCGAATTATAAACCGGTGTTTCTTCAGATAGAATCTGTCTGAAAATAAAACTGAAGTAAAAAAAAATTAGTGCAAATTAAAATGTTTCTTAAAAAGTAGAAAATCCCTTATAGCTGATGACCTAATTAATTTTGTTACGTCACAAAAATACAAAAGAGGGAAGAATATCACAAACGCATATGTTACAGAGGAGTAGAAGACAAAATAAAAGTGGAGGAGGGGGGGGGGCAAGGTTTATTTGACCGAGTAATGTAAAGGAACGTGCACCATAGGTGCACCCATTATGGCCTGGGTTTTGGAAACTCTTGGGCTCTGGATTAAATTTTATTCCTTCTCCTGCTTTTACTAGGAGTAATTTTCCTAATTTTGAATTTGATACAAACGATATACCACTGTTGGTCCTTACTATGTAACATGTAACATCGATAAATAACGAAATGCCACTGTTGGTCCTTACTATGTAACGTGTAGCTTCGATAGATAACGATATGTCATTGTTGTTCTTTACTATGTAACATATATTTGGAGAAGCTAGAAAACGTATTCCTTGCTCATCAAGACCTAACTAAAAAGCCTGACTGTGGGGTCTCAAGTGTTTCATTATGTAACACAGTGCCGTAGGAAGGCCAGGAGGGGGGACCCCACTTTTCAACCTGTCCCGATAAAAAATCTATCGATGTTACACGTTACATAGTAAGGACCAACAGTGGCATTTCGTTATCTATCGATGTTACACGTTACATAGTAAGGACCAACAGTGGCATTTCGTTATCTATCGATGTTACACGTTACATAGTAAGGACCAACAGTGGCATTTCGTTATCTATCGATGTTACA
>NW_013678313.1:5252-11617 GCF_000517525.1 Limulus polyphemus | reverse complement strand
TTTATTTATTTATTTATTTATTTTTTTTTTTTTGAAGGGACGTTTCGAGTTTAATACTTTTATTTTTGTTTTTCGTCGAATATTAAATTTACAACATTGTGCAGAGGACATTAAAAAGGTAGGTAGGTAGTTCATTAACAAGAAGAAACAAAAAACAAACTTCGTATTCGTAAACGGTAAATCAATTTTTTTTAGGGGGGTAGCCCGTTATGTTAAGGGAGACTAGAGGGATTGTAGGTTTCCTCTAGTATACAGGGAGGAGGTGTTAAAATATTGTAGAGGTTGAGGGTTGCCTCTGGTATACATAGTAAAAACCCGTAAGAAACATACAAATAATCTTGTATCAATGTTCAGTTGCTCTTATAAACAGTCTAAAAACAATGAATTTACTTATTAACACTTAACAGCATACAACTTTTAACTGCAAAAAGTCCTTGTTTGCCAATAATTTGAGCCGAATTGTTTTGTTTAACTTCCAGCAAATGAGGTGTAGAATTGGGCGTATCTTTTAGTAGTTTAATTTTTTTTTCTCGGTAATAAAGACTTTGAGGGCAGGTAGGTAGGGGCTCAAGCCCACAAATCCACCCCTATACACGTCACAGATTTCAAGCCTACCTTAACTTCATTAGTCTTACCTGAGCAAACGAGTTTTCATATGGACAACGTAAACCTTGAGTTTCTTTACGAAATAAAACAACCGTTAAGCCAGCAGAGTTGATTTTTGTTGTAAAGTTCCTTTCCGATAGTCGGCACACTCTGTTTACACCGTCATGCTGTGGGAGTTGTAAGAACGTCAGTAAATTTCCATAAGTTACAGTCACAACGATAGTGACTGACAAAATCGTAATTAAGTAACCGCAGTTCATCATGTTGATTGAAGAACTTAGTTTGTTATATATATACACCGTTTGAAATGCTTACGTAGCAAATAAGATAATCTACTTGAAATCCCCCAACTTCTATCGTATTTCGACGATTCTAAACAAAAAAAACAATCTATTTAACCCAAAGTACACGTACGCTACACCGCACAATCGACCACTGCTTATCAAGTTTTAGCTTTACTTTGATATATATATACGGTAGAGGGCGTTATCGTAGCTATTGTTATTACACTACGGCGTTACGTATTTTCGAAGGTGAGGAAGGTAGAATGTTTCTGTAGCCAAGGGAATAATAGCAGCAATAATTGAGTTTGATAACTTTTCATAAATCAATCTTCAATTTTTGTATTTAGGAAAAAGAAAATTGCACATTCGATAAGGCTTAGTTACAAAAGATTGCACATTCGATAAGGCTTAGCTACAAAAGATTGCACATTCGATAAGGTTTAGCTCAAAAGATTGCACATTCGATAAGGCTTAGCTACAAAAGATTGCACATTCGATAAGGCTTAGCTACAAGAGATTGTACATTCGATAAGGCTTAGCTACAAAGGAAATAAGTGTGTACAACTGAACGTTTTATTGACGCACCATTTAATTTGTCATTATTTATTAATGTTGATAATACATTTAGCGAGGAAGAATACAATTACACTTCTTTAAACATCGATATTTTTATAATAAATTAAAAACAATGTTGGATATGGTTAGATATAAGTTCTTTCATATGCGTTGAATATAACCATACATGGATTATATATATATATATATAACTGCGGAACTTATAAAACGTCATTTCCGGTCGATTTGCCATAAGATTATACACGTGCCTAGTGAAGCCACGCTTGTGGTTTACAGAGACAAGTTTCACTGGAGGATTTACTAAGCTGTAAGCTTTAGAAATATTACATTTTACAGGTTTCACATAAGTTTGATTTTTAACCCCTTAACAATTATTTATGCCTTAGGAGACTTATCTTTATGAGAAGGAAAATAATTCCTTTGTAATTAATTTCATACAATCACATTCATATTTCTAAGCATAATGTGATTAATTCATAACAAAAACATATCTCAAAATTTAAATGTAGAAATAAGCTTTAAATCATTTCTATCTATACATTTTTCTTTTTCAAATTCTGTGAAATTAATTCGTATCTCAAAGCTTGAAGCCCCCCATTGGCACAGCGGTATGTCTGCGGACTTATAACGCTAGAATCCGGGTTTCGATACCCGTGGTGGGCAGAGCACAGATAGCCCTTGTGTAGCTTTGTGCATAATTAAAAACAAACAAACAAAGCTTGAACGTACAGAAATAATCTTTAATGATTACTGTCTCCACACCTTTTATTTTTTTTTCAAATTTTTCTAAATTAGTTTATAAAAGTCATATTTCAAAATATAAATATAAAAATAATCTTTAAATAATTACTATCCGTATATATATTTTTCTTTTTTAAATTAATCTAGTTGAAATACTTTAACTTTTACCGTATTTCGACAATATTCAAACTTAAAAAAAAAATTAAACGTATTATACAGTGTACACGTACTTTTTCTCTCCACAATAGAGACTGACAGAATGGTCTATGCCAACCGACCTTTAGCTTTGCTTTGATAAAGTAAATAATCACAACTGTGAGACAGTGTATCTATGTGAAGGGCATGAAAGGCATTGATTTAAGGTGAAATTGGCAGCCAAAGTACTTGGAATATGTAATCCAAATTATATAAACCATCATCTTCAAAATCCATTCATCATCTTCTTTCTTCATCTTCTTTGTTTTTTACTTTGCGTTTCTTCTCCCTCTCAAAAGGCCTGGTGGTTAAGGCGATCGAATTTCAGTCACCGAGCATCCTCGCTCTTTCACCCATGGGGGCGATATAATGTTACGATCAATCCCACTATTCGTTGGTAAAAGAGTATCCCAAGAGTTGGTGGTGGGTAGTGTTGACTAGCTACCTTTCCTCTAATCTATCAGTACTAAATTAGGAACAGCTAGTGCAGATAGCTCTCGTGTATCTTTGCGCGAAATTCTAAACACACAAACATTATTTGTGTTCCACAGTTTCTTTTCCTTTGTTCCATCTTCTGTATATCTGTTCTTCTTTGCTTCTCCACTTCTTTTAAAGTCTTCTATCGATCTTACAACATCCCAGTCTTATTTAATTTTTCTATTTTTATAATTGATTCTTGAAACTGCCAGTACTTGGTGAAACTCCAATGCTCGTTTATTAACGATCATTGTTTCGCCAGTAAAGACATCCCTCTACTATTGCACTTGACAAATATCCTATTTTATCTGTTTATAACACGTACATTAGAGTGATTTATCAACTCGTCGATTTTTCCAAGGTTTTTTTTTTTCGTCAACTCCTTCTAATGCCCTTTTTATCTCTAATGTACGTTTCTTGAAAATCTTCTTTAATTTACATATTTACACGTCCGTTTTCTGGAAAGTCGATTAAAGATTTAGGTCCTACTTATTGGCCCGGCATGGCCAGGTGGTTAGGGCGCTCGACTCGCAATCTGAGGCTCGCAGGTTCGAATCCCCGTCACACCAAACATGCTCGCCCTTTCAGCCGTGAGGGCGTTATAATGGGACGGTCAATCCCACTATTCGTTGGTAAAAGAGTAGCCCAAGAGTTGACTAGCTACCTTCCCTCTAGTCTTACAATGATTTGTTTTTGTGAATGAAAAAAGTTTGTTGTGAAATTATTTTATTATAATCTCTCAACTTAACATTGTTATTCAAGTTCTTTTTGTTGATTACTTATCGTAAATTGTATACATGCTAATTAAAACACCTATTTCGGGTTACTAATTTAAAATGTCACAAGGTGCTTTCCAAATCTTGTTTTACCACAGTAACTGAAAATTGCTGTAGCCAGTATACAAGTAATACTGTTTTAATATATATTTCATTTTAGCATTATAATGAATGAAAATGTCAACCGTTCAAGAAACTTGGGAAAACTAAACCTCAGTAGGGGAAATGGAGATAGTCGGTATCCTTCGGTAAAACGGCCACCCCTGCTGCCATCTAGAGGGAATCATATGTAAGTATTGCTCACGTGACCCTTTGCATAAATACAATGGCGCGACCACAATTTGTTTAATAACTTTGATCTTAGATAATCTATTTGGACTTTTTATGGTCACAGTGTAAATATTTCAGGTAATTCCCTTTGCCGATTCCAATCAATGAGGAATTATAGACAGTTTGTTTGTTTGTTTGTTTTTAATTATGCACAAAGCTACACAAGGGCTATCTGTGCTCTGCCCACCACGGGTATCGAAACCCGGTTTCTAGCGTTGTAAGTCCGCAGACATACCGCTGTGCCACTGGGGGGCAATTATAGACAACTGAATACAGTACAATATCACTGATTGAGTTACGATGAGACCTCCCCCTCTCCTGCAGGACTGTCTTACCCTATAATAGTATTGACATGAATTTGTATTCATTATTGTTATTCGTGGGAAAATACCTGAAACAATGATTACTTGGTTAACAATTCATTATTTTACACATGATAAATTTTCTTAATTTTCAGAGAATGCCAAGAATCAATCATGGAATATCAGAAAACTTATGAGAAGGTGTATCCATGTGGAGGGCATTAATTAAAGGTGAAATTGGCAGAATATCCAGGGCAACATTACAGTGGAGATACTAGGACTAAAATAAACAGGCCAAGGGATCTACTGGATCTTTCCAGGTAGGTCAATGGGTTTAAGTGATAGTTTGTGTGAACAAATCAGTTAAGTTTACAAGAACCACAATCCACACTGTCAACTCAGACAACTTTAATCTTATTTATTTTCAAACAATTTTTTCTCCAGCAATGTTTTTCCTTGTTTGTTTTTAACCACAAAGCTACACAATGGGCTGTCTGTGCTGTGTCTACTACGAGTGTCGAAACTCGAATTTTAGCGTTTTAATTTTCCCATATTGTCGCACTGATTCCTCATATTTTAATTTTCTAAGCTGCTCTACATAGTACTTTGTTTTCCAGCAGTTTCTATCCCTCTGATTGTCGATGAAAACCTTCCATGGTTACTTTATTTACCTAACCAGTGCAGAAGACATCGACATCTTACCAGAAGAGGTGTGCTGTATTAGATAAAAGAGATTTTGTCAACTTTCCCGTTTAACTTCATCCTTGTTTGACCTAGAACATTTATCTGGGTGAGAGTTTTACTCTACAGATGCTTTACTTTTTTCAATCCCTTTGGGGGACAACTATTATGAATTTGTCTGTGAGTCTGTCACAAATATTATGTTCGTGGAACTGTGTTTCCAGTGCACTGTTTTCAGCAGTTCAGAAGAGAGCTTGCTGTATAGCTTTCAGCTCCATTCTTGTGTTGCTTATGGAAAGCTTACATGCTCCACCAATTTTACGTAGAATGTTGTTATCTGAGACGATGAATTTCAACCAGCTTTCGCGCTGTTTCTAATTTAGAAATCATCTGTGAGACTGTAGCTATGATGTCTTTAAACAGGTGCTCACAGACATTTATGTGTAATGTCGTGGTCTTTAAACAGGTGCTCACAGACATTTATGTGTGATGTCATGGTCTTTAAACAGGTGCTTACAGACATTTATGTGTGATGTCGTGGTCTTTAAACAGGTGCTTACAGACATTTATGTGTGATGTCATGGTCTTTAAACAGGTGCTTACAGACATTTATGTGTGATGAAATGGTCTTTAAACAGGTGCTCACAGACATTTATGTGTGATGTCATGGTCTTTAAACAGGTGCTCACAGACATTTATGTGTGATGTCATGGTCTTTAAACAGGTGCTCACAGACATTTATGTGTAATGTCATGGTCTTTAAACAGGTGCTCACAGACATTTATGTGTAATGTCGTGGTCTTTAAACAGGTGCTCACAGACATTTATGTGTAATGTCATGGTCTTTAAACAGGTGCTTACAGAATTTATGTGTAATGTCGTGGTCTTTAAACAGGTGCTCACAGACATTTATGTGTAATGTCATGGTCTTTAAACAGGTGCTTACAGAATTTATGTGTGCCCTCCCCCCTTCCCCGTCCAATCTCTATATTTTCTGTCTAGACTAATTTCCATAGAGGTATAGGAAAATAATTAATAATGGAATGGAATTAATGTTGTTGTGCGTTTAAAACGTTCTAGTTGTTACTGTTTACACATTTGCACTTGACGTGTGGTGTTTGATGCATATCAATCAATGTTTCAAAGGACATAACCCTGAATTATCTCGGTAATGATGTCGCAGAATACCACATCTCATTACACCATTACAGGCATTTTCTACACCTCTCCATTTACGAATTAATTGTCCGTCAGTGGACTTCTGGATCACACAATGACCTTACTTTGATCCATATATTACGCTTAGGCCCCTCCCCTAATTCATCTCCCAATGTTATTTTCATTCTGTGATTCATATGTGATACTACAAAGGATTTTATTCTCGGCAAATTACATTA
>NW_013678313.1:2526-4222 GCF_000517525.1 Limulus polyphemus | reverse complement strand
GCGAGTCGAGTGCCTTAACCACCTGGCCATGCCGGGCCGGGATACAATCACTGAAGCTAACAGAAATTAATTTAAAATCAGAAAATCACGGGCGTATCAGGCCTTAACGCTTGATTTTTATGCTTGACAGTTCACTGTTTAATATTTCATTATTTATACAATTGCCGAATCGCATGCTGGGTAGATCATTATTGTTATTGCTACTATATACACTTAACAACAAATAAACAAACAAAGAAGAACGAGAAAAGGAATGAAATGTTAGCTTAGTAACTTCTTCCCTTGTTATTTAAAAAATGGAAAGGACTAATGCTACTTTAACTTGAATTAGGCCTAGAAGGACGTTGAAGAGTTTATTGGAGGAAGGAGAACCTGTTCCAAACTCCTCAACCTACAATAGTAGGTCTTAATTAAATTAATTAAGCCGACACTTGTGCATATGTATACAATTAAAAGTAACGCGATGTTAAAATAATTGCATAATATATAACAGACTAGAAACAGGGCCCAGCCTTAAGAAGAGAGCCTTTTTAGGGCTTTGCCCTGGTTTTATTAATAAGTCATTTATTATCCAATTATTTTAACGTTATACTCCTTTTAATTATGTAGTCTTATTTACTTGGTATTAAAAAATAATAATAATAAAATAGACACAAATAATAAAATAAAAAGTGATAGTGGATAATTCTCGTCACCAGGACTGCGCAAGGACAAACGTGATGCGATGGGACTCCATAAATGGATGGTGGAGAACCTGAACTTCTCTAGAATGTAAATCAAATCAAACCAACCATTCTGATAGATGTAGATTTATCAATCAATATTTTATTAAATAACTACAGCCGTAACAGGTTGTACGACTTAAACGAAGTTAAGGAAATAGTCTTCTTTAATTGGCACGAAATTAACCAACAAGTTAACGTCCACGCGCCTGTTAATTAGTCGTAACATTAATTTAAACGAGTGCTTGCGTATTGTATCCCTAGATGGCAGGCCCTTCAACATACAGCTTGAGCTGGGCTCGTATTCACAAACACAGACATTGCAGCTTTACTGAAAAATTGTGTCATTATAGTTCTTACTTTTAATTTTTTAATTGGATGTTTGAACAAATAAATTTTATTATAAAAGATAAGAACTTACTTGAGAAACCATTAGATGAAAAACGATAGTTGTTTTTTATAGTAAAAATACATTGCTATGGTTACCTTGTTGTGTTTTAAAATAAGACTTCTTCTTGTGGACAAGTATATGCTAGTCAAAGTAACTCTACTCAATATTTTCTGTCTTTAGTTGTATAAAAAGATCCTTCTCAATGCCGCGCCTACGTGAATCACTGGCCAAAAGACTTGAGCCATCGGTCAGTTGCACCCTTTATTTGGGCATTGATGACGTAGAAATTCCGTAAACCTTGACCTGCAAAAGGATAAAACGCTGTAACTAAATGACACTCGGGTTCAGTAAACGATCTCGGGATTATATAACGTATTGAAGACCGTCTGGTTGTGTTCGAAGAGACTTTTCGGAATTATGCGTAATTGTTTTTTACATGTTAAAAAATTAACAGGCGGAGATTGCATTTTTTGATTATTGATTGATTGTATGTTAACGCCCATAATACTAAAAATGGGTTTATTTTGACTATTGCACTAGGAATTGAAAATTAATTATTTAAGGTTTGTTTTTGAATTTCGCG
>NW_013678313.1:0-1652 GCF_000517525.1 Limulus polyphemus | reverse complement strand
GCGAAATTCAAAACAAACAAACTTAAAATTAAAATAGTCTTTAAATTTACTTGAAAGGGCTATTTTTTTATTTTTGTAATGGATCTAAAATATAAATATGTACAAAGATTTTCCTATAGAAGTAATTTACAAATGGTCAAGACCTCGATTTTACTAATACCCTTACTTATGGTATAACAGAAGTAAATTAGTCTCGTATTGTAGTCTCACGTCTACTAATTCCAAAAAGTTGATATTGGAGTTTTCAACTCCTATGGCCAATGCACTTTTTTTAACCAGTGTACTCTTCTGAACCGTTATGTAAGGTGAAACATTAAATGCAATTTGGTTAGCTCGAAGCTTACTTTTTAATGTATCACATTTTTTGTTTAGATGAGAAAAATTCCACTTGTATGGTAAATATGAATCCCCAAAAGATATCCCTCTGTGATATATAAGCCTTCTGTGATATCACGTGTTTTGTATATTGTTTATTCACCGTTTTTACGAAAGCAGAAAATGTTGAATTTTTCATGGAGTCTATTTCTATGCAGTTTTGACATAAAACTCGTGGTTCAGGAAACCATTGAAATATCTCGATTCTATTTACCTTCGTGTTTTTGCCGCTCACTTATCGCACCTACTTTGACATTGATAAGAGCTGAAAGTAAGTTTTTTTTCTGAAAGAATGGTTTGTTGTAGACGTAGAAGTGGTCACGATTGTGGTATTTTCGGGTAAAAGTTAGTTTTCCGACAAATATCAGATAGGAAGTCCCGCAGATAATAGCAGATTCGATCAAGAAATAAAGGAAGCGTTTTGATAACTTGGCTGAGTTTGTTTTTTGAATTTCGCGCAAAGCTACACGAGGGCTATTTGCGCTAGCCGTCCCTAATTTAGCAGTGAAAGACTAGAGGGAAGGTAACTAGTCATCACCACCCACCGCCAACTCTTGGGCTACTCTTTTACCAACTACATTATAACGTCCCCACGGCTGAAAGGGCAAACATGTTTGATGGGACGGGTATTCGAACCCGCGACCCTCAGACTGCGAGTCAGGCCAGGAAATTTTAAGTCGGAGGCTGTAGTGGTCATCCTATTTTGGAAGCTTCAACTGATCGTATATGTGAAATTTCTCTTTGTCTTTTTTTGCCAAAAATATCCTGTTGCAATTAAAAAAAAATCCAAAGATTAAATGTAAGCTAAGAATCAACCAAATTACACCATTTATTTTTACATATTATATGATTACTTTGGAAACGATTACGAAAAGTACATTGGCCAGAATATCTGGAAACTCCAATGTAACGTTTAGAACAAACAAACATTATATTGAAATATCATGGTAATTTCACTTTAATTTCTTACAATATAGGTGAGGTAACTCAAATTTAGGAGCCTTCGTCGTACTGGCCACTGGTCTATAAATACAGACTCGTTGGGGTATCTACAATATAGGAGCCTTCGTCGTATTGGCCACTGGTCTATAAAAACAGACTCGTTGGGGTAACTCAAATACAGGAACCTTCGTCGTATTGGCCACTGGTCTATAAATACAGACTCGTTGGGGTATCTCAAACATAGGAGCTTTCGTCGTATTGGCCACTGGTCTATAAATACAGACTCGTTGGGGTATCTCAAACGTAGGAGCCTTCGTCGTATTGGCCACTGGGTT
>NW_013678312.1:9036-10564 GCF_000517525.1 Limulus polyphemus | reverse complement strand
AATAATAACATATTAACGGACTACAGGGTTGTAACGTTAAGCGGAGAATAATAACATATTAACGGACTACAGGGTTGTAACGTTAAGTAGACAATGATCAGATATTCACGAACTACAGGGTTGTAACGTTAAGTTCTTAACGTTACAACCCTGTAGTCCGTGAATATGTTATTATTGTCTACCTAACGTTAAAACCCTGTAGTTCGTGAATATGTTATTATTGTCCACTTAACGTTACAGCTCTGTAGTTCGTGAATATGTTTTTATTGTCTACTTAACGTTACAACCCTGCAGTCCGTTAATATGTTATTATTGTCCACTTAACGTTACAACCCTGTAGTCCGGAAATATGTTATTATTGTCTACTTAACGTTACAACCCTGTAGTTCGTGAATATGTTATTATTGTCCACTTAACGTTACAACCCTGTAGTCCGAATACATGTTATTATTGTCCTGGACAATAATGACGTGTTTGAACAGTGGTGTGTGTATATGTAAAGTTTAAGTGTATAAATATTTATATATATGCATGATTTCCCAGTTCTCAAACCATACATTCGACAGAAAATAATATATTTTCGAAAGTTTAGAGAGCTCTTTGACTGTTGGATAAACTCCGTAGCGATCAACTTTGACTGTTATATGACTCCCCTAGTTGTCAACTTTGATTGTTATACAAACCCCATAGTGGTCAACTTTGCAAAGGGCACTAAAATATATAATACACATTTCCAAAGGGTAAATACAATACTCTGTTTACCTTAACATACAACTATGTCGTACAGTATGCAATACACACTTGCCAAGTTATATAAATCCCCTAGTGGTCAACTTTGTTATATAAACCCCGTAGCGGTCAACTTACAGTGTTAGTTGTGAACAAGAGCTATAACACAATATGCAGTATTGTCTTGGTTATAGCTTTCCAATGTCAGATGAGAAGTGTTAACAGAGGGCGCTATAATTTTTGTCGATGAATATTCAGTTCAAAGCTACCCAATAGGATATCCACAATCTTTCTACCGCGCGGAATCGAACCCCAGATGTTACCCTTGTAAATCCTGATATTTAGCACTGTCTTACCGGGGTGCATATGAAGGGTATATGTCCTATTTTGTTGTTAACTTTCCAATCTTATAAAACAAATTAAGACAAGGTGAAACATGGCGTATAATACATATACAGGGGAATGTGTGAGTACCCGATATATATATGTTTCAGAGGATGTGTCAGAACGTTTCCGATATAGGGCTGTGTTTGAGGGTGTTTAGGTACTCGATATAAGGCTGTTTTTGAGTATCCAATATAAAGCTATGTTTGAATACCCCGATGTAAGACTGTATTTGAGGATGTTTGGTATCCGATATAAGGCTGTGTTTGAGGGTGTTTAAATACCCGATATAAGGCTGTGTTAGGGGAAGGGTGAATAAGTGCATGATATAAGGCTGTGTGTTAGAAGGGTGAATGATATACATCTGTATTAAATATCATATAACTAAAAGCTGTATCAAGAAGTTTGTTTAGAC
>NW_013678312.1:0-8186 GCF_000517525.1 Limulus polyphemus | reverse complement strand
TTAGATACTTTTGTTAAGGTTAAGAGATGTTTGTTAGGGTTACCTACTTTGTTTTAACGTTAGATACTTTTGTTAAGGTTAAGAGATGTTTGTTAGGGTTACCTACTTTGTTTTAACGTTAGATACTTTTGTTAAGGTTAAGAGATGTTTGTTAGGGTTACCTACTTTGTTTCAACGTTAGATACTTTTGTTAAGGTTAAGAGATGTTTGTTAGGGTTACCTACTTTGTTTCAACGTTAGATACTTTTGTTAAGGTTAAGAGATGTTTGTTAGGGTTACCTACTTTGTTTTAACGTTAGATACTTTGTGTTAAGATGACCGTGTTTTCGTGAGGTTCACACGTAAGGGTAGAAAAAAGTCTTACAACACCTTACGACGGGAATGGCATGAACACATTCATTACAGAGTAGCCAGAAGAATAATGAATAGGAGACTGATCATACAATGTTATTTTTCAAGAAGGGTTATCTGGAAACCGATATTATCCAGAATTCACCGCCGTCACCATGTTACTTGGGCAAGACAGCATGCCAACATACAGCTAGGATACTGGCAACATGTCATCTTTTTAGATGAGTCTTCTCTACGCTTTGTTAAAGCTGATGGTAGGATTTGGTTCGTTGTTTGCCAGGAGAATAGAGGGAACATACAGGATATGGTGCAGTACATGTTTGGGAAGATATTATCATGATGGAAAAACTGCTCTTCATATCTTCCAGGAAAACGTCAATGGCACCTCCTACAGGCATTACATAGAGACGATATTTCTACTATATGCAAGGGTAAGGTTTAGCAATAATTTTGTGTTCCAAGATGACAATGGCACTGCCCACAGTGCGCGTATTGTACAGGATTATCTCGACCAGGAGGATGTCACAAGGTTGTCATATCTAGCAAAGTCTCCAGATTGTAATCCCGTTGAGAACTGTTGGGTAGAACTGAGCCGGAAAATTGCTAACCACGACCTTGAACTAGCTACTTTAGTTGTGTTGGAGTGTCTTGTAGTGACAAGTTGGGATGAAATCACGTTGGATTACATCAATAACCTCGTCGACAGCATGCCACATTCCCTTGCAGAGGTTATTAAAGTACGAGGAGGACCAACCAAGTACTGAATGTTTGATATGAACTGATATAAGGTTACAGACGCTATTTATAATAAACTGATGTGATATATTCGCATTACATGTGTTTTGGTAAGGTTTTGGTGTGATAGGTGAAATGCTGAATTACACATTTTTTTTACAGATATCTGATAAAATTGTTTGCTGTTCTAGTAAACTGTTCATGATGTCCGTAGAATCTGTCTCATTATACAAATTACATATGTTGATGTTTAATATAACATGCATTTCTCAGTTGGACAATACTAAGTGTATTTATATTCCATTTTAATTATAATGGTCTTATTTGTTACAAAATATGCAAATATTTTGGCCAAGACTGTATGTACAAGTCTACACAAATCAAGTAGCTTTTGTAAATATATACAGGGAATCTTAACAAATATCTAATTTTCCATGGAATAACTTATCGTCTTATGATAAATATTTAAGATGAAAAGTAGAAACTCGTTCAACAAACAAATCATTGATTCCTGTTTTTCAGCATCCAAGATTGACTAAAAGGCCAAGAGGGTTTACTGAAGACCTTACGGAACCTTCAGAACCAGAGAAACACGGAAAGAACCCTCGGCACAAAGATGTTCCCTTGCAAGGGTCTTTAGGTAACACCCAAGAGGAAGAGAAAAACATCCCAAGCTTTTCTGTTCAGATAGTACAGCAGTTTACCAAAGTTCCACACTCCCAGACTATCCAGACAAACGTTACCGTTAAGGCCGTACCATCCACAAAGTCTCCGCTGCCAAGTCACTTGTCCACTTCAGGAAGTCAAGGTGACAGTCTCTCTTGTATTTCTGTGGGAACTAATGTGAACTACAAACAAAGTAATTCTTCAGCCGTAGAAGACAGATTCAATAACTCCTTTCCCTCCTTTGACTTCCCAGAGGAGTCCACCGATGATGTAATCCATCCAGATGTGCTGAAAGACCTCATTGATGACGTGCTTACCAATGAAAGTCCTTCCGGTTTAATGAAAGACATTGATTTTGTTGATAGTGTTGGCGGCAGTGAGAATACACGAGTTAAGACAAACGCTGACATCAATGGTTTGACAATGAACATGGGGAAGGATCTGAACAACACTTCTCCACCTCAGGGACATTTCCCTCCTCCTCCTTCAGTTCCTCCAAACGGACACTACCCTTCTCCACATTCGCCAGTCTCTTCGTCGCTCTTCAGTCCTCCAGCAACCACTAGCTTTCCTTCCCCTATGTCCAGTGGCTTCGGGCTGGGTCTTGATTTTAAGCTCACTGAACCAAGTCCGGCTGCTTTGACTCTTAAGCAGATGGCTGAACAACATCAAAGCATGCAACAGAAACAACAACAACTTAGGATGGACTTTGGTTTCCCTCATTCTCGGTACTCCTTCAGAAGGGATGGTTTCCAGAATACGTTAGCGTCTGGAAGAAACACTTATCTTAATGGCCCTACTTCTAACATGAACAGTGTGCAGAACAACCACGCCAATGACTTACTTTCTCCAGGAATGTCCGCCTTTGGTGGGAGAACCAATGGAGGTATTTTTAAAGAGGAAGGTGGGGGTTCTGGGGTATACAATGTAAGAACTGTCAGTGATTTAGATATGCAAATAAAACAGTCGGATATTCCCCTGCACAAACCAGCTGGATTGGTGCGAAGGTGTCATCCCAGTGGTCCAGACCAGAAGCATGTTGTACCTACCTCTGTGAGTTATGGTGCTACACAACCTTTGTCCCATTTCACCGACCCCGGAGTTGGGAGATCAGCCAGTTTGAGTCCTCAGTCATCACCTTATATCCACGGACAGAGTTCTGGGATACTACAGCAGTACGGTGCACCCGTTCCCCGGCCCCCATCCGCCCCCAGTATACAGTTTTCTCAAAGTCAACAACTTCGATTTTCTCCAGGTAGTCAACAACTACAGGTAGGTTGGAATGTGTATCAACATAACACTAGGAATTCTTTTATAAACCGACAATATCATAGGAAAAAGTTATGTATTGTTGAAGGTTATAATCACTTATGTTTCAAAGATATTATTGAGAATCAGATGCAATAAGCTTGTTGTAGAACATTTTAAGAATTATCGATAATTAATAGCTGTAATATCAATAACGACGAAAGATTTAGTATTCCTTACAAAGTTGGTATTGAATAGACGTTGTTAAATGTAAACAGGGTTTCCGAAGAACATAGGGCTGTCCATCTACTCGTTACGAAATGTGGACTAAGTCCAGTCTCAATATCTGACACAAGTTACTAGACTCGTTGGTTTTAGTTCCAATTGTTGTCGGAATTCATCCTCATGTCAGCATAGTCATGGGTTTGAGACTAGGATCAACTGGGTATTTCCTTATCTAGAAAAACACATGTAAAGAAAGAGAATATGGTAAAGACATACAATTTTAACATCTAAAAACTTGTGCAAAGTTCATTATACAAACCAGTATTGAGTATCTATGATACTAGGTTCCCAGCTGTGCTTTTCTACAGAAGTGTGATGTGTCTTCTCATACTAACTACCACCAGGGTTGAATTAATATCATGATGTGTCTTCTCATACTAACTACCACCAGGGTTGAATTAATATCATGATGTGTGTTCTCATACTAACTACCATCACGGGTTGAATTAATATCATGATGTGTGTTCTCATACTAACTACCATCACGGGTTGAATTAATATCATGATGTGTCTTCCCATACTAACTTCCATCACGGGTTGAATTAATATCATGATGTGTGTTCTGATACTAACTACCACCACGGGTTGAATTAATATCATGATGTGTCTTCTCATACTAACTACCACCACGGGTTGAATTAATACCATGATGTGTGTTCTCATACTAACTTCCATCACGGGTTGAATTAATATCATGATGTGTGTTCTCATGCTAACTACCATCACGGATTGAATTAATGTCATGCTGTGTGTTCTCATACTAACTACCACTACGGGTTGAATTAATATCATAATGTGTGTTCTCATGCTAATTACTAATAGGGCTTGAATTAAAATCATGATGTGTCTTCTGATACTAACTACCACCACGGGTTGAATTAATATCATCATGTGTCTTCTGATACTAACTACCACCACGGGTTGAATTAATATCATGATGTGTGTTCTCATGCTAATTACTAATAGGGGTTGAATTAAAACCATGATGTGTTTCTATGTTCTACATACCACCACGGGTTAAGTTAAACCATAAGGGAGTTTGGTTAAACATCATAACCACCATTTTCTGAACTGAACAAGATATTTAACAGCGAGTGTTTTTTATGTATTATAACCACCATTTTCTGAACTGAACAAGATATTTAACAGCGAGTGTTTTATGTAATATAACCACCATTTTCTGACCCGAACAAGATATTTAACAGCGAGTGTTTTTTATGTATTATAACCACCATTTTCTGACCTGAACAAGATATTTAACAGCGAGTGTTTTTATGTAATACAACCACCATTTTCTGAACTGAACAAGATATTTAACAGCGAGTGTTTTTATGTAATATAACCACCATTTTCTGAACTGAACAAGATATTTAACAGCGAGTGTTTTATGTAATATAACCACCATTTTCTGAACTGAACAAGATATTTAACAGCGAGTGTTTTTTATGTATTATAACCACCATTTTCTGAACTGAACAAGATATTTAACAGCGAGTGTTTTTTATGTATTATAACCACCATTTTCTGAACTGAACAAGATATTTAATAGCGAGTGTTTTATGTAATATAACCACCATTTTCTGACCTGAACAAGATATTTAACAGCGAGTGTTTTTTATGTATTATAACCACCATTTTCTGAACTGAACAAGATATTTAACAGCGAGTGTTTTATGTAATATAACCACCATTTTCTGAACTTAACAAGACATACGTAGCTTATGAAAACATAACAACTTGCTGACATTCAGTCATTAAGGCTACGCAGAAGTTCTTGAAATAGTTAGTACCTAACACGCAGTGTATATTGAATGTATCAACAAACAATTCCAATGTTGACTGGCTTAACAAACACTTATCATTGATTATCTAAACCAACACTTCTATAAATACATCCGTGATTTGTAAAACAAGATACTGTACTGTAAATTTATTCGTGATTTTAAAGCCACGATATTGTGCTAAGTGTGTATGTATCCATATGAATATTGTCTAAACTTTGTTTTTTAGCCTAGTCTACGTTTTTATTCACTTTTAATCCATTTTACAGTTCAAACTTATTAACTGATCACAGTGCGATATGACTGAGTTATTTTATAGGCCTAATATTTATTTGTGATAAAAGTTAGGTTACTGTAGTCTCTTACTATCTGGTAAGTTTATATTAGTTGTGATTCATTTTATAGAAATCAAATGACTGGCATAGCTCTATCATCTTATTGTAGTTATTTAACCCTAGTAAAGTATCTTAAAATCTCAAAATTTCCAGTAGTTCGTGCATTCTAAAAATCATAGAGTGTGGGCCAACAACTGCCAATAAGTATGTTAGGCTTAACTTTGTTAATAGAGTTATTTACGTGTGTTTATTTTACTGAGTTATTTACGTGTGTTTATTATATAGTAGTATTTACGCGTGTTTATTATACCGAGTTATTTACGTGTGTTTATTATACTGAGTTATTTACGGGTATTTATTATACCGAGTTATTTACGAGTGTTTATTATACTGAGTTATTTACTTGTGTTTATTATATAGTATTATTTACGAGTGTTTATTATACCGAGTTATTTACGTGTGTTTATTATACTGAGTTATTTATGGGTATTTATTACATCGAGTTATTTACGTGTGTATAATATAATGATTTATTTACGTGTGTTTATTATATAGTATTATTTACGTGTGTTTAATATAATGACTTATTTACGTGTGTTTATTACACCGAGTTATTTACGTGTGTTTATTGTACTGACTTACTTACGGGTGTTTAATATGACTTATTTACGTGTGTTTAATATAATGACTTATTTACGTGTGTTTAATATAATGACTTATTTACGTGTGTTTATTACACCGAGTTATTTACGTGTGTTTAATATAATGACTTATTTACGTGTGTTTATTATACTGACTTACTTAAGTGTGTTTAATATAATGACTTATTTACATGTGTTTATTACACTAAGTTATTTACGTGTGTTATCATACTGAATGGAATCACTCTAGAAACCGTTCTCCAAGATAGGTCTTCTATTATTCAACAAGAAACTATACAGAGGAGGACTGAAAGTGAACAAGGACAACATTTAATCACTTCTTTGTTTAGACTAGATACACGACTTGTCTTATTTACTAGTTACGAACTATATAGAGATAAAAGGATAGGTAAAATATAACGTGGGGAGGTAGATAAATGGTGTTAATGGAAAGTCTCATTTATCTTTGAGTTACATATGTTTGTGGGCTATAAATCTTAGAAGCTGCATATGTTTGTGGGCTATAAATCTTAGAAGCTGCATATATTTGTGGGCTATAAGTATTTGAAGTTACACATGGTTGTGGGCTATACATCTTTGAAGTTACATATGTTTGTGGGCTATAAATCTTTGAAGTTACACATGGTTGTGGGCTATACATCTTCGAAGTTACATATGTTTGTGGGCTATAAGTCTTTGAAGTTGCATATGTTTGTGGGCTATACATCTTTGAAGTTACATATGTTTATGTGCTATATATCTTTGAAGCTGCATATGTTTGTGGGCTATAAATCTTTGACGCTCCATATAATTGTGGGCTATAAATTATTAATGCACCATATAATTGTGGGCTATAAATCTTTGAAGTTACACATGGTTGTGGGCTATACATCTTTGAAGTTACATATGTTTGTGGGCTATACATCTTTGAAGCTGCATATGTTTGTGGGCTATAAGTCTTTGAAGTTGCATATGTTTGTGGGCTATAAATCTTTGAAGTTACATATGTTTGTGGGCTATAAATCTTTGAAGCTGCATATGTTTGTGGGCTATAAATCTTTGACGCTCCATATAATTGTGGGCTATAAATCTTTAATGCACCATATAATTGTGGGCTATGAATCTTTGACGCTACATATGTTTGTGGGCTATAAATTTTTAATGCATCATATAACTGTGGGCAATGAATCTTTGACGCTACATATGTCTGTAGACAATAAATCTTCAACTCTGCGTATAATTGTAGGCTATAAAGCTTTGACGCTGTATATGTTTGTGGGCTATAAATCTTTGAAGTTACATATCTGTGTGGGCAATATATCTTTGACTCTGGATATGTTTGTGGGCTATAAATCTTTGACTCTGGATATGATTGTGGGCTATAAATCTTATTAAATTGTAGTGATTAAGGTTCCATGAATGTAAAAATTAACAAACAGTGACGTCCGAATGGCTTTACAAAACTCCGTTATATGGTCAACGATTTAATAAACTTGACCAAAAAGAGGAGTAACTGTTCGACAGAAATGAAGTATTGGTCGTAACGAAATGATTCTTCGCCGTCGAAGCGATGTCTCGATCCCCCACGAAGCATGTGTAAACCCTACTTTCGTGACTTCTGTCAGAAGCTGAGCGCAGGGAAAATTTGTAGATTCTTTCAAACGGTGTGCTTGTCGGAGGAGATTTATAGCCTGCTGGGCTCCCGCGCTATACACAAGACGCTTGGGTCCGCTGGGGCGTTGAGCTCTTTTTTTACGTCCCAGAACAAAAGAATAGTTGTAATGTAGGGACGTTGATTTGTCCGCCTTCTTGCACCCTGAGTATAGGTTGTTACGTTGTACTCTTTCAGTAGAGAGTTGATATCAGTAGAGCTGAAACTTAATGGGTTAAAAACAACTGGAAGAAGGTTGATAGAAAGTATAACCTCGTTCATCTCCTACAACCACCATGTTCTTACTTATAACAATAGAATATACAGTACAGTAAAACCTCGTTCATCTCCTACAACCACCATGTTCTTACTTATAACAATAGAATATACAGTACAGTAAAACCTCGTTCATCTCCTACAACCACCATGTTCTTACTTATAACAATAGAATAAACAATACAGTAAAACCTCGTTCATCTCCTACAACCACCAT
>NW_013678311.1:10441-12265 GCF_000517525.1 Limulus polyphemus | reverse complement strand
TTATAACCACCATACACATCTTTAGCCTTACTTGGTACAACTACTCCATGAACAATTAGGTGTAACTCTAGTTACTGAATTTATAACCAACATACTCATCTTTAGCGTTATTTGGTACAACTACTCCATGAACACCTAGGTGTGACTCAACTTACAGAATTTATAACCACAATACTCATCTTTAGTCTTACTTGGTACAACTACTCCATGAACACCTAGGTGTGACTCAACTTACAGAATTTATAACCACCATACACATCTTTAGCCTTACTTGGTACAACTACTCCATAAACACCTAGGTGTAACTCTAGTTACCGAATTTGTAACCATCATACTCATATTTTGCGTTATTTGGTACAACAACTCCACGAATACCTAGGTGTAACTCTAGTTACTGAATTTATAACCACCATACTCATCTTTATTTCTACTTGGTACAAGTACTCCATGAACACCTTTGTGTAACTCTAGTTAACGAATTTATAACCACCAATTTCATCTTTAGCCTTACTTGTTACAACTACTCCATGAACAATTAGGTGTAACTCTAGTTACTGAATTTATAACCAACTATTCGTCTTTAGCATTACTTGGTACAACTACTCCATGAACACCTAGGTGTAACTCTAGTTACCGAATTTCTAACCACCATACTCATCTTTACTCTTACTTGGTACAACAACTCCACGAACACCTAGGTGTAACTATAGTTAACGAATTTATAACCACCATACTCATCTTTAGCGTTATTTGGTACAAGAGCTCCACGAACACCTAGGTGTAACTCTAGTTACCGAATTTATAACCACCATACTCATCTTTAGCCTTATTTGGTACAACTACTCCATAAACACCTAGGTGTAACTCTAGTTACCGAATTTGTAACCACCATACTCATCTTTTGCGTTATTTGGTACAACAACTCCACGAATACCTAGGTGTAACTCTAGTTACCGACTTGTAACCACCATACTCATCTGTAGCGTTATTTGGTACAATAACTCCACGAATACCTAGGTGTAACTCTAGTTACCGAATTTGTAACCACCATACTCATCTTTAGCCTTACTTGGCACAACTACTCCATGAACACCTAGGTGTAACTACAGTTACCGAATTTATAACAACCATACTCATCTTTAGCGTTATTTGGTAAAACTACTCCATGAACAATTAGGTGTCACTCCAGTTACCGAATTTATAACCACCATACACATCTTTAGCCTTACTTGGTACAACTACTCCACGAATACCTAGGTGTAACTCTAGTTACCGAATTTGTAACCACCATACTCATCTGTAGCGTTATTTGGTACAATAACTCCATGAACACCTAGGTGTAACTATAGTTACCGAATTTTTAACCACCATATTCATCTTTAGCGTTATTTGGTACCACTACTCCATAAACAATTAGGTGTCACTCCAGTTACCGAATTTATAACCACCATACACATCTTTAGCCTTACTTGGTACAACTACTCCATGAACAGCTAGGTGTAACTCTTGTTACCGAATTTATAACCACCAAATTCATCTTTAGCCTTACTTGGTACAACTACTCCATAAACACTTAGGTTTAACTCTAATTACCGAATTTATAACCACCATATTCATCTTTAGCCTTACTTGGTACAACACTCCATGAACACATAGGTGTAACTCTAGTTACTGAATGTGTAGCCCCATACTCATCTTTAGCGTTATTTGGTACAACTACTCCACGAACACCTTGGCGTAGCTCTTGTTATCGAATTTACAACCACTATACTCATCTTTAGCCTTATTTGGTACAACTACTCCATAAACACCTAGGTGTAACTA
>NW_013678311.1:8540-9817 GCF_000517525.1 Limulus polyphemus | reverse complement strand
CATAAATACCTAGGTGTAACTATAGTTTCCGAATTTATAACGATCATACTCATATTTTGCCTTACTTGGTACAACTACTAAATGAACACCTAGGTATAACTCTTGTTACAGAATTTATAACCACTATACCCATCTTTAGTCTTACTTGGTACAAATACTCCATGAACTCTTAGGTTTAACTCTAGATACCGAATTTTTAACCACCATACTCATCTTTAGCCTTACTTGGTACAACTACTCCATGAACACCTAGGTGTAACTCTTGTTACAGAATTTATAACAACTATACCCATCTTTAGTCTTACTTGGTACCAATACTCCATGAACTCTTAGGTTTAACTCTAGATACCGAATTTTTAACCACCATACTCATCTTTAGCCTTACTTGGTACAACTACTCCATAAACACCTAGGTGTAACTATAGTTACCGAATTTATAATCATCATACTCATCTTTAGCCTCACTTGGAACAACTACTCCATGAAAACCTATGTGTAACTCTAGTTACTGAATGTGTAACCCCATACTCATCTTTAGCGTTATTTGGTACAACATCTCCACTAACACCTAGGCGTATTTCTAGTTACCGAATTTACAACCACCATACTCATCTTTAGCCTTACTTGGTACAACTAATCCATGAACAATTAGGTGTAACTCTAGTTACTGAATTTATAACCAACATACTTGTCTTTAGCCTTACTTGGTACAACTGCTCCATGAACACCTAGGTTTAACTCTAGTTACTGAATTTATAAATAACCTATTCGTCTTTTGCCTTACTTGGTACAACGACTCCATGAACAGCTAGGTGTAACTCTAATTTCCGCATAGGTGTTCGTGGAGCTGTTGTACCAAATAACGCCAAAGATGAGTATGGTGGTTATAAGTTCGGTAACTACATAGGTGTTCGTGGAGTTGTTGTACCAAGTAAGGATAAAGATGAGTATGGTTATTATAAATTTGTAACTCTAGATACAGAATTTATAACCACCATACTCATCTTTAGCCTTACTTGGTACAACTACTCCATCAACACATAGGTGTAACTCTAGTTACTGAATGTGTAACCCATACTCATTTTTTGCGTTATTTGGTACAACAACTCCAGGAACACTTAGGTGAATCTCTAGTTACCGAATTTATAACCACCATACTTATCTTTAGCCTTACTTTTTAACAACTACTCCATGAACACCTAGGTGTAACTCTAGATACAGAATTTATAACCACTATACTTATCTTTAGCCTTACTTGATACAACTACTCCATAAAC
>NW_013678311.1:6739-8530 GCF_000517525.1 Limulus polyphemus | reverse complement strand
CCTAGGTGTAACTCTAGTTTCCAAATGTATAACCACCATACTCATCTTTAGCCTTACTTGGTACAACTGCTCCATGAACACTTAGATTTAACTCGAGTTACTGAATTTATAACCAACCTATTCGTCTTTAGCCTTACTTGTTAAAACTTCTCCATGAACACCTTGGTGTAACTCTTGTTACAGAATTTATAACCACTATACCCATCTTTAGTCTTACTTGGTACAACTACTCCATGAACACTTAGGTTTAACTCTAGTTACCGAATTTTTAACCACCATACTCATCTTTAGCCTTACTTGGTACAACTACTCCATCAACACCTAGGTGTAACTCTAGTTTCCAAATGTATAACCACCATACTCATCTTTAGCCTTACTTGGTACAACTACTCTTTGAACACCTAGGTGTAACTCTAGTTACTGAATGTGTAACCCCATACTCATCTTTAGCGTTATTTGGTACAACAACTCCACGAACACCTAGGTGTAACTCTAGTTATTGAATTTATAACCACCATATTCATCTTTAGCCTTACTTGGTAAAAGTACCCCATGAACACCTAGGTGTAACTCTAGTTACAGAATTTATAACCACTATACCCATCTTTAGTCTTACTTGGTACAACTACTCCATAAACACTTAAGTTTAACTCTAGTTACCGAATTTTTAACCACCATACTCATCTTTAGCCTTACTTGGTACAACTACTCCATCAACACCTAGGTGTAACTCTAGTTTCCAAATGTATAACCACCATACTCATCTTTAGCCTTACTTGGTACAACTACTCTTTGAACACCTAGGTGTAACTCTAGTTACTGAATGTGTAACCCCATACTCATCTTTAGCGTTATTTGGTACAACAACTCCACGAACACCTAGGTGTAACTCTAGTTGTTGAATTTATAACCACCATATTCATCTTTAGCCTTACTTGGTACAAGTACTCCATGAACACCTAGGTGTAACTCTAGTTACAGAATTTATAACCAACCTATTCGTTTTAGCCTTACTTGGTAAAACTACTCCATGAACACCTAGGTGTAACTCTTGTTACAGAATTTATAACCACTATACCAATCTTTAGTCTTACTTGGTACAACTACTCCATAAGCACTTAAGTTTAACTCTAGTTACCGAATTTTTAACCACCATACTCATCTTTAGCCTTACTTGGTACAACTACTCCATCAACACCTAGGTGTAACTCTAGTGTCCGAATGTATAACCACCATACTCATCTTTAGCCTTACTTGGTACAACTACTCTTTGAACACCTAGGTGTAACTCTAGTTACTTAATGTGTAACCCCATACTCATCTTTTGCGTTATTTGGTACAACAACTCCACGATCACCTAGGTGTAACTCTAGTTATTGAATTTATAACCACCATATTCATCTTTAGCCTTACTTGGTACAAGTACTCCATGAACACGTAGGTGTAACTCTAGTTACATAATGTATAACGACCATTCTCATCTTTAGCCTTACTTGGTACAACTACTCCATGAACACTTAGGTTTAACTCTAATTACCGAATTTATAACCACCATATTCATCTTTAGCCTTACTTGGTACAACACTCCATGAACACATAGGTGTAACTCTAGTTACTGAATGTGTAGCCCCATACTCATCTTTAGCGTTATTTGGTACAACTACTCCACGAACACCTTGGCGTAGCTCTTGTTACCGAATTTACAACCACCATACTCATCTTTAGCCTTACTTGGTACAACTACTCCATGAACACCTAGGTGTGACTCTAGTTACAGAATTTATAAACACC
>NW_013678311.1:4904-5906 GCF_000517525.1 Limulus polyphemus | reverse complement strand
CTAGGTGTAACTCTAGTTACCGAATTTATTACCACCATATTCATCTTTAGCGTTATTTGGAAAAACTACTCCATTACCACTTAGGTGTAACTATAGTTACCGAATTTATAACCAACATATTTATCTTTATCCCTGCTTGGTACAACTACTCCCTCAACACCTAGGTGAAACTCTAGTTACTGAATGTGTAACCCATACTCATGTTTAGCGTTATTTGGTACAACAACTCCACGAATACCTAGGTGTAACTCTAGTTACACAATTTATAACCACCATTCTCATCTTTAGCCTTACTTGGTACAACTACTCCATGAACACATAGGTGTAACTCTAGATACCGAATTAATAACCCCTAAACCAAATAACGCTACAGATGATTACAACAACTCCACGAATACTTAGGTGTAACTCTAGTTACCGAATTTATAACCACCATATTCATCTTTAGCCTTGCTTTGTACAACCTCTCAACGAATACATAGGTGTAACTCTAGTTATCGAATTTATAACCACCATATTCATCTTTAGCCTTACTTGGTACAACTACTCTATTAACACATAGGTGTTACTCTAGTTACCGAATTTATAACCACCACATTCATCTTTAGCGTTATTTGGTATAACTACTCCATTAACACTTAGGTGTAACTCTAGTTACCGAATTTATAACCACCATACTCATCTTTTGCCTTACTTGGTACAACTACTCCATGAACACTTAGGTTTAACTCTAGTTACCGAATTTATAACCCCATACTCATCTTTAGCGTTATTTGGTACAAGAACACCACGAATACCTAGGTGTAACTCCAGTTACCGAATTTATAACCACCATACTCATCTTTAGCCTTACTTGGTACAACTACTCCAGGAACACATAGGTTTAACTCTAGTTATCGAATTTATAACCCCATACTCATCTTTAGCGTTATTTGGTACAATAACTCCACGAATACCTAGGTGTAACTCTAGTTACCGAATTTATAACCACCATACTCATCT
>NW_013678311.1:1007-4244 GCF_000517525.1 Limulus polyphemus | reverse complement strand
AGTAGTTGTACCAAGTAAGCTCCACGAACACCAAGGTGTAACTCTAGTTACCGAATTTATAAACACCATATTCATCTTTTGCCTTACTTGGTACAACTACTCCATGAACACTTAGGTGTCACTCTAGTTACCGAATTTATAACCACCATACTCATCTTCAGCCTTACTTACCACAATTACTCCATGAAAAACTAGGTGTAACTATAGTTACCGAATTTATAACCACCATACTCATCTTTTGCCTTACTTGGTACAACTACTCCATGAACACTTAGGTTTAACTCTAGTTATCGAATTTATAACCCCATACTCATCTTTAGCGTTATTTGGTACAAGAACTCCACGAATACCTAGGTGTAACTCTAGTTACCGAATTTATAACCACCATACTCATCTTTAGCCTTACTTGGCACCACTACTCCATTAACACCTAGGTGTAACATTAGTTACCGAATTTATAACCACCAAATTCATCTTTAGCCTTGGTACAACTACTTTATGAACAATTAGGTGTAACTCTAGTTACTGAATTTATAACCAACATACTCGTCTTTAGCCTTACTTGGTACATCTACTCCATGAACACCTATGTGTAACTCTAGTTTCTGAATTTATAACCAGCATACTCGTCTTTACCCAACTTGGTACAACTGCTCCATGAACACCTAGAAGTAACTCTAGTTACTGAATTTATAACCATCCCATTCGTTTTTAGCCTTACTTGGTACAACTACTTCATGAACAGCTAGGTGTAACTCTAGTTACCGAATTTATAACCACCATACTCATCTTTACACTTACTTGGTAAAACAACTCCACGAACACCTAGGTGTAACTCTAGTTACTGAATTTATAACCAACCTATTCGTCTTTAGCATTACTTGGTACAACTACTCCATGAACACCTAGGTGTAACTCTAGTTACCGAATTTCTAACCACCATACTCATATTTAGAGTTATTTGGTACAACAACTCCACGAAAACCTAAGTGTAACTCTAGTTACCGAATTTGTAACCACCATACTCATCTGTAGCGTTATTTGGTACAATATCTCCACGAATACCTAGGTGTAACTCTAGTTACCGAATTTATAACCACCATACTCATCTTTAGCCTTACTTGGCACAACTACTCCATGAACACCTAGGTGTAACTATAGTTACCGTATTTATAACAACCATACCCATCTTTAGCGTTATTTGGTACAACACCAGTTATCGAATTTATAACCACCAAATTCATCTTTACCCTTACTTGGTACAACTGCTCTATGAACACTTAGGTGTAACTCTAGTTATAGAATTTATAACCACCATACTCATCTTTAGCCTTACAGTGACACCTAATTGTTCATGGAGTAGCTGTACCAAGTAAGGCTAAGGATGAGTATGGTGGTTAGAAATTCGGTATCTAAATTTACACCTAGGTGTTCATGGTGTACTTGTACCAAGTAAGGCTAAAGATGAGTATAGTGGTTATAAATTCAATAACTAGAGTTACACCTAGGTGTTCGTGGAGTTGTTGTACCAAATAGGTGTAACTCTAGTTACCGAATTTATAACCACCATACTCATCTTTTGCCTTACTTGTTACAACTACTCCATGAACACCTAGGTGTAACTCTATTTACAGAATTTATAACCATTATACTCATCTTTAGTCTTACTTGGTACAACTACTCCATGAACACTTAGGTTTAACTCTAGTTGCCGAATTTATAACCACCATACTCATCTTTAGCCTTACTTGGTACAACTACTGTTTGAACACCTAGGTGTAACTCTAGTTACTGAATGTGTAACCCCATACTCATCTTTAGCGTTATTATTTGGTACAACAGCTCCACGAACACCCACTAAAGATGAGTATGGTGTTATAAATTCGGTAACTATAGTTACACCTAAGTGTTCATGGAGTAGTTGTGCCAAGTAAGGCTAAAGATAAGTATGGTGGTTATAAATTCGGTAACTAGATTTACACCTTGGTGTTCGTGGAATTCTTGTTCCAAATAACGCTAGAGATGAGTATAGTGGTTACAAATTCGGTAACTAGAGTTACACCTAGGTGTTGATGGAGTAGTTGTACCAAGTAACTCTAAAGATGAGTTGTAACTCTAGTTACCGAATTTATAACCACCATTACAACACTCCATGAACACCCAAGTTGGATCTTTAGCCTTACATATCCACCATACTCATCTTTAGTCTTACTTGATACAACTACTCCACGAACACCTAGGTTTAACTCTAGGTACCGAATTTATAACCACCATATTCAAATTCGGTAACAAGAGTTACACCTAGGTGTTCATGGAGTAGTTGTACCACCACCATATTCATCTTTAGCCTTACTTAATAAATTCGGTAACTAGAGTTACACCTAGGTGTTCATGGAGCAGTTGTGCCAAATAACGCTAAAGATTAGTATGATGGTTACAAATTCGTTAACTAGAGTTACAACTAGGTGTTCGTGGAGTTCTTGTACCAAGAAGTGCTAAAGGTAAGTATAGTGGTTACACATACTATAACTAGGTGTGCATGGAGTAGTTGTACCAAGTAAGGCTAAAGACGAGTATGTTGGTTATAAATTCAGTAACTAGAGTTACACCTAGGTGTTCGTGGAGTAGTTGTACCAAATAACGCTAAAGATGAGCATGGTGGTTATAAATTCGGTAACTAGAGCTACGCCTAGGTGTTCATGGAGTAGTTGTACCAAGTAAAGCAAAAGATGAGTATGGTGGTTATAAATTCGGTAACCAAAATTACACCTAGGTGTTCGTGGAGCTGTTGTACCAAATAACGCTAAAGATGAGTATGGTGGTTATAAATACGGTAACTATAGTTACACCTAGGTGTTCATGGAGTAGTTGTGCCAAGTAAGGCTAAAGATGAGTATGGTGGTTATAAATTCGGTAACTAGACTTACATTTAAATATTCGTGGAGTTATTGTACCAAATAACGCTACAGATGTGTATGGTGGTTATAAATTTTGTAAGTTGAGTCACACCTAGGTGTTCATGGAGTAGTTGTACCAAATAACGCTACAGATGTGTATGGTGGTTATAAATTTTGTAAGTTGAGTCACACCTAGGTGTTCATGGAGTAGTTGTACCAAGTAAGGCTAAAGACGAATGGGATGGTTATATATTCAGTAACTAGAGTTAAACCTAGGTGTTCATGGAGCAGTTGTACCAAGTAAGGCTAAAGATGAGTATGGTGGTTATAAATTCGGTAA
>NW_013678311.1:0-584 GCF_000517525.1 Limulus polyphemus | reverse complement strand
TTACCGAATTTATAACCACCATACTCATCTTTAGCCTTACTTGGTACAACTGCTCCATGAACACCTAGGTTTAACTCTAGTTACTGAATATATAACCATCCCATTCGTCTTTAGCCTTACTTGGTACAACTACTCCATGAACACCTAGGTGTAACTCTAGTTACCGAATTTCTAGCCACCATACTCATATTTAGTGTTATTTGGTACAACAACTCCACGAAAACCTAAGTGTAACTCTAGTTACCGAATTTGTAACCACCATACTCATCTGTAGCGTTATTTGGTACAATAACTCCAGGAATACCTAGGTGTAACTCTAGTTACCGAATTTATAACCACCATACTCATCTTTAGCCTTACTTGGCACAACTACTCCATGAACACCTAGGTGTAACTATAGTTACCGTATTTATAACCACCATACCCATCTTTAGCGTTATTTGGTACAACAGCTCCACGAACACCAAGGTGTAACTCTAGTTACCGAATTTATAACCACCATACTCATCTTTAGCCTTACTTGGCACAACTACTCCATGAACACCTAGGTGTAACTATAGTTACCGTATTTATAACCACCATAC
>NW_013678310.1:8039-10965 GCF_000517525.1 Limulus polyphemus | reverse complement strand
CAAACAAAAAAAAAAACTACTAATATCTTATAGTGATGGCACACGCCGAGACACATATTCGACATGTAATGCTGTTTCAATACGAACAGCGAAATAGCGCTTCTATAGCCACAAAGAATATCAAAGAAGTTTATGGAAATGTTTTGAACGTTCGTAAGTGTCAACGATGATGGTTCAGCAAATTTCGTTCAGGTGATTTTAGCCTTAAAAACTGTGATGGCAGAGGCCGACATGTTTGAATTGATATTGATGCTCTGAAGACGCTTGTTGAGTCTAACTCAAGGCAACACACTCTTGGAATGGCCCTAAAATTGCATGTTTCTCATGAAATAACACGAAAACATCTAAGGAATATGGGAAAACTCCATAAAGAAGGTGTTTGGGTGTCTCACGAACTCTCCGATGATTATCGTTTCCAACTTGTGAATTGTCACTGGTGGTGGAAAAATGGATTCTCTATGCGTATATTAAACCCCAAAAACAATGGCTCAGTCTTAAACAAAAACCACTTCCGACTCCAAAACCTGGACGCCATCTGCAGAAAGTGATGCTTTGCATTTTATGGGAGATCAAAGGAGTAATTCATTTCAAACTCCTCAATCCACAGCGAACTGTCACTGTAGAGATCTATAGTCAGCAACTGGAACTTTTAAATCAAACCCTTCACTCGTCAATACGAAAGGTGGTTCTTCTTCTCCACGATAATGCATGTTCACACGTGGCATGTTTGACGCAACACAAGATTAAGTTTGGTTGGGAAGTTCTCCCCCACTCACCATATTCTCCAGATATGGCACCATCAGATTACCATCTTTTTCGTTTGCTGCAACACAATCTTAATGGGATATCGTATGCAAATGTGGAAGGTATTAAAGAAGATTTCTTTAATCAGGGTATTATCAACCTTATTGTAATATGGAAAAGCATCATCGATAAGAATTGAGACTATTTCATGTAATATATATTTTGTTTTGATATAAAAGTTGTTCGGGTTTTTTAATCTAATAAAAGCGACATTAATTTCTTGACGACCTAATACATTCAGATCTATTAAGAACATATGTACATGAAAATGCCGATTAATTACCATTATTTTAATGAATCTCCGTACATTTAACAAATTAGCACTACTGGTAGATCATCCACGAAACGGAGAATATATGACAACATGGCCACATGTCATGGCGGACTAGCAAACGCCCCTGATGTTAATTTTTGGCATCATGGCGCCTGGCAGAGGCCAAGCAGTGCGTCTCTAACAATCGGAACTATGACGTCATCATATTTGACATCATTCCCTCCTCCCCTCAGGCAGCCATTCAGCGCGCGTATCCAGAGTGCGTGTGTGTGTGTGTGTGGGGGGGGGGGGATAACTACTGTCTCGTGGTTAACTTTCAGGCTGCGTGTCAAAATTCCAAAGTTCAAGTCACAATATACTGTTGAACAGGCTCCGCACTTTCAGCTGTAGGGGCGTTATAAATATTACAGTTAATCCTGTAAAAAGATTTATTTGTTCATTGTTGGTTTATTGAGTGGTTATTTTACAACAAAGCCACATTGGGTTATCTGCAGTGTCCACGGCGGGGAATATAACCCTTGATTTTATCGTTGTAAGTCCCCGAACTTACCGCTGTCCCACCGGAGGACTTGTTTTTGCTAAGCGCAAAGCTACACAATGAATATCGAAACCCGAATTTCACGTTATATATCCTCAGATTTTCTGCTGAGACACCGGGAGGGCATTGTGCGAAAGGCCTCAAGGTTACAAAAATATGGAATTTGAATAACATCGTAGCAATTACTAAAAAACTACAGGAATAGAAAAGAACTATCGGTAGTCTTGATATTGAAAAACTGGGCTCGATTCGTTCAATTCGATCGAAAATCAACAGGAATTTTACATAAATCGGATAACTACGTAAAAAAAAATACAAATCGTTAAAGCTTGTTTAATTTCAATGCCTCCTAAGGTCACTTTCAGCTAAACAACTTCTCAACCACCAGTACTTTCTGGCAACTCAAAGTTCTGGGATCAGATAGGCGTTGTTGACATGAAAAAAAAACAACGTGAGACTGAAAACGAATTACAAATGTATGAAAACCAGTTTCTTCAGTTTCAAAATTTCTAGCAGGGTCCGGCACGACCTGTTGGTTAGAACGCTCGGCTCGCAATCTCAGGGTCGCAGGATCAAATCCCCGTCACCGAACATGCTCATCCTTTCAGCCGTGGGGGTGTGGTAATTACAGTCAATCCCACTGTTCGTTGGTAAAAAAGTAGACAAGAGTTGGCTGTGGGTGGTGTTCACTAGCTGCCTTCCTTCTGATCTATCATTGTTAAATTAGAGACGGCTAGTGCAGATAGCCCTTCTGTAGCTTTGCGCGAAAATCAAACCAAACTTGTATCAGTTTGTTCGGTTTACTGTGACTTTTCACAAATATAGTTTGAAATTTTATTATACACTCATCTTACAGAATACTTGTATTGGCTGTAAACAATGATGTGACTAAAATACCATCGATGGTATTATGATGTGATATTAACCGATCATGTTCAGCCGTTATCATAATATAATTTAGTGTTTTACTCAGTCGTGGTGATTTCGTCAAAACACTGGTAACAATTCGCAGAGCTACATTTGCCTGAGGCGTAACTTGTGAAACATATGGATAAAATACTGGACCATTTCAGCTATCTTTACACTTCATTGCAAACTATACAGAAGACTATCTGAGGTAATGTGTAAAAAAAATTAATGTGAAGTCCAGTCCACTTAACTGTAACGAATTAAATTATTTCTTCAAGTATGTTCTATACAGGTTGATTGGTAGGTCAAACTTCACAAACAACATTTCAACAGAAATTCCGAAACTCGTGGTACGGATATATCATAGATGATGCTCAAGTCACTTTTTTTTTTTTTTTTTT
>NW_013678310.1:5321-7946 GCF_000517525.1 Limulus polyphemus | reverse complement strand
AGATGATGCTCAAGTCACTTTTTTTTTTTTAATTTTCTCATAGTCCTTGCGGACCGTTGAGCCGATGGCAGATCTTGCTCTGCCATCGTTTCTAAAGCTGTTCTTACGTCAAGGATGCAACCCACTTGACAGCCTTCCCTCTTTGAAAGGACGAGCATGTTTAGTGTGACGGGGATTCGAACCCGCGACCCTCATATTGCGAGTCGAGCACCTTAACCACCTGGCCATGCCGGGCCGCTCAAGTCACTTACTTGCAAAATGTCCTCGTTAATCGATCGATAACAAACACATTAATTGGCTCACTGAATAACTAATTAAATCGATGATTGAATCACCCACGAATAGACTAATTGAATTAACTGGATGAGTGAAAAACAGACTTGCAAACTCTCATTGAACTCACTAACTCTTTAACTGATTAATGAACCGTTTTAATTCACCCAGTCTGACGTTTTTATATTGTACGTTATTTTAAGAATTGTCGAGATCTCAAAGAGTCCTAAACTTTTATTGAAAACATCTAGACTTTACACAATTATCATATCACGTAAAAAAACTCCCTTTAGAAAAAAAAATATTACAGTATGAAAATATAGTCTATTAAATTTGCATGTCTAGTAAACAGCATACTAACACTGATCAGTTAATAACTTTGTTCAGTATATTGAAATATTCCTGTTACTGGCCATCGAAGAGGTAGATTGAATCTCTTACCCCAAGCTTTTTTTTTCTTCTAAACTTTATAAATATTATAACAAATAAAGCATTTATGTGAGCAGTGTTTTTAATCAACATACATAATACTACATTAAAATGCACATATGAACTGATTCGAGTAAAATTTAACATATTTGACTTTTGGGTAACGATCTCTAACTCTACAAGCAAGTACTTTTAATCATGACTTTATTATAAACTTATAGTATCAATTTCTTATCAAGGCCGAATGGTTCGTGTACTGGACTGTGAATCCGAGGTTCCTTGTTTCGCACCCCTTTATCATCGAAAAAAAAATTTATATCGCCCTCTGTAGTTTCAGACTATGAGTGTATAATGTTATGTTATGAATTTCGCGCTAGCTGTCCATAATTTAGCAGTTTAAGACTAGTGAGAAGACAGCTAGTCATCACCACCCACCGCCAACTCTTGGGCTACTCTTTTACCAACGAATAGTGGGATTGACCATCACATTATAACTCCCCCACGGCTGAAGGGGCGAGCATGTTTGGTGTGACGGGGATTTGAACCAGTGACCCGCAGATTACGAGTCGAGCGCCCTAACTACCTGGCCATGCCGGGCCGGGGTGTATAATGAATTGGTTGTTTTATCAGTTGTGTTGGTGACCCTCACTGTTAAAAATATTTGCGGCCGTAATCCCAATAACACCACACCATGTTCGGCCGGTTTAAAAGATTTAGGTTAGATTTAAGACCATATACTAAGCTATAATCATAATATAATACTAACAAAAATAGATGTCTTAGAAATTCTAACCAATACTGTTAATGGAAGTAGCATTAAGGAAAGATTTGATTAGGTCTATACTTTACTTAGGGAACACATTTGGTTTACTTCATGTACTATCGTATTTTTAATGTTCCTTGAATATCTTCGCAAAATTTTATACAATCCTCACTATCAACGCACGGTTACCAATGAAAGTCCATTAAACGGCTCTGACAGAGTATCTTTAGAGGCACTTGACATATAAATTACTACGACACATGTTACTGTTTAACTACAGAGACAGGTAGCAGCTTGGTACAGATAGTGTACCAGAAACATGTTTAACTATAGAGACGGATAGCAGAACAATACAGAGAGTACAACAAAATGCTTAACTATAAAGTCGAATAGCAGGACAATACAAATAGTACAACAAAATATTTAACTATAGAGACGAATAGCAGGAAAATACAAAGAGTACAACAAAACGCTTAACTATAAAGATGTATAGCGGAACAATACAGATAGTACAGCAAAAACCACTGATGCTTATGAATTTCCAAAATAATAATAAAAAATAAAAGATAACAAATTAAATAAATAGTAAAATTGTACAATAAATAGCAAAAAATATTGGTACCGTTACGTATCTGCTGGTTTGATAATTTCCTTAAATTCTTTCCGAGGAACTTCAGCGATACAAGTCCTTTCTTAATTAAAACTAGTTTATTCTTTCTCGATACAACTTTGTAATACATAGAATTTCCACAGTTACTTTAAACTCAACAACCTTTATAACACACTCTAAAAATCACAGTGGTTCACATACACTACTTACGGTGCCTACTGTTCGCTTGACTCAATTATCTATATCTTCAATCTATCTGCATATCTATTTGTCTATCGCTGGCTTTATTTGCCGGGCATATATACTAAAAAAGAGGGCGCCTGGCAAACACTCGGAAATTCGCGAAGTTTCTCGATAAGTCATGATCCTTCTAGAAACTCCATCGCGCATGCTTCCAGCGTCGCGTGAGTTCCGCTGTCATAACACTGCCTCTTCCGTAGTATTGTTCGTCCCGAATAATAGCCACTTACATTAAACCAATAGATAATTAACAACAACTTAATTAAATGTACAGAATTTACAAACACAAAATTAAAATTCAACAAAGTCT
>NW_013678310.1:4135-5001 GCF_000517525.1 Limulus polyphemus | reverse complement strand
CTTCTTTCCAACTGAAATGTCCTGGACCGTAATAACGCCAAAGCCTGTTGGCATGTACCACCTTCAGCTTACCTCGCCGACCACATTTTATTCGGAAAGTCACGTCTGAGAGACGATCTACTATGTCATGTGGGCATTCCCATGGAGAAGACAATGTAGGAGACTTCACTTGATGAAATAATCCATCACCACACAAATGTACCTGTTTCCAGCATGAGTTTGGGGCAATGGACCAGCAATGTCAACGGCTACTCTTTCCATTGGTGTGCCAACTTGATATAACTTCATTGGAACACGTCCCTTATGCTTGGGTCCCCCATTTAGCACAACATGTACTGCAAGTCCTGCACCATTTTTCCACATCTTGCCTCATACCTATCCAATAAAATATCTGTCGTAGGTGACTCAATGTCTTCTTAACTCCAAAATGTCGCCCAGTTAAACTATCATGGGATTGACGCAGCACAACTTCTCGTACGTTTCTTGGTATAACCGTTTGCCAGGTCGTCACTTTCCCATCTGCAGTTTCCCATCTCCGGAGAATAATACCATCTTCAAGCTTCAACTGGCCCCATTGTGTCTAATAGTTCTTTGTCACTGGGCTTAAGCTAGACACCTTCTCCCAAGCAGGGCACAAAACACTCTCTTGTAGAAAATCAATTATTGGCTTCAAATATTGGTCTTTCTCCTGTTCTGCTTCAATATCTATACCTGGTCCCACTTCACCATCATCAACTCCTTCAGTCCCTTTTACTTCAGCTTGATGGCACCTGGTTAGTCCAACCTTTCTTTTAACACTTACCGGAATTTGGCCTTTGTTGTTCCAAATCGTCATTTTATCAAAGTTAACTACACACTTCCTCGGT
>NW_013678310.1:0-3298 GCF_000517525.1 Limulus polyphemus | reverse complement strand
ACCCTATATCTAGTAATCTCCCGACTATTCCCGAAGATTCGAGACCTCGCTGATGCAACAATACTTTATTTGGTTCCTTAGGGTTTTTTTCCCTGAAGAAGAGTGTAATACCCTGAGAGACCAAATAAAATAATGTTGTGTTTAAAAATATAATAAGCCTAATAATAGATTTAATGATCACACATCGTCAGCAAAATGCGTTCTTTGTATATCATCTGGACATTAGTTTTTGCTATATACTTTAATTGTCATATTTACCATCGCTGTTACTTTGTTTTACTGTTATTGTGAACGTTCTTGGATCGTATCACATTTACTTTTCGGTCACTATTCATGATTTAGTTTTTTAATTTCTACTTTCTTCCTCGTATGTGACAGAGGTCATTAATGTCGAACTAGTTGTGTTAGGCATACGTCATAGTATTTTTAATGTTTGTTTGTTTGTAATTAAGCACAAAGCTACACAATTGGCTAATGTGCTCTGCTCACCACAGGTATCGAAATCCGGATTTTAGAGTTGTATGTCCGCAAACATACCGCTGTGCCACTGGGGGCTATGTTCAGTGTTTTGTTTTTCTTTTTATTATATTTTGGTTATATTTAATTAAAGTTCTGTTACGACAGCGGAAATCACGCGACGCTGGGAGCATGCGCGCTGGAGTTTCTAGAAGGATCATGACTTATCGAGGAACCTCGCGAATTTCCGAGTGTTTGCCAGGCGCCCTCTTTTTTAGTATATAAGCCAGGCAAATAAAGCCAGCGATAGACAAATAGATATGCAGATAGATTGAAGATATAGATAATTGAGTCAAGCGAACAGTAGGCACCGTAAGTAAAGTGTATGAACTACTGTGATTTATATCGTGTGTAAAAATAGTTGTTGTTATGTTTAAAGTGACTGTGGAAATTCACTGTATTACAAAGTTGCATTGCGAAAGAATAAACTAGTTTTAATTAAGAAAGGACTTGTATCGCTGAAGTTCCCCGGAAAGAATTTATACCGTAAATTAAGGAAATTATCAAACGAGAAGATACGTAACAAATTGGTATCAGAAGTGGGATGGAAAAGAAAAAAAAATGGAAACGAGAAGTGGCAAATCAAACTACAGCTTGGCGGATTTGATGGCAGCAACACAAGAACAGCAAAAGAAACAAGAGGAACGAGAAAAGAAACAAGAAGAGAGATTACAGCAGTTGTTGGAGGAAAAAGAAAACAAGGGTTTGCTGAGATGCAGAATCTATGACAAAGTTGTACTTTTGGCCATCCAGCTTTCCTGTCACGTAGACACTATGTGTACTTGCCATTTTTCACTTAGCTGTTGGGACTTTCACGATGGGGTTTGGTGGGGATCCCTCAACACCAACCACTACTGGTCTCCCTGAGGCTGACTTATTGGTAGTATTCTTCTTACACTATCTCCTCATATGTCCTTGCTCTCCACAGTTCCAACAACCTTTCTGGATAGCAGCCTTTCCTGCCATGGCATTTTCCCTGTGTTGAAGTTGCCGGCATTGAGCTCTATTGTGCCCAGGTTTGTTACAGTGCCAGCAAAGTCTCTCAAACCTCCCTGAAAGCTACCCTTTTCTGGCCTTGAATCCTGATGACTGTACCAACCTTGGTACTTCTGTGCTGGACTTAACATAGGATTCGAATTCAAGAGCTCTGGCCATTGCATCCTGCGCAGTAGAGGGGTGTGCTTGCTTTACTTGTATCTTAAGTTGTGGACTGTCCAAGGTATTTACAAACTGATCCCTCAGCAACAGCTTGAGGACATCGGGTGGTTCAGTTGGGTAGGCCTTGTGTGCCATATTTTCCAAATCCTGTGCTAGCTCTCCCCTTTAGCACGGACTCTCGTCCTAAACCTAGCCCTGTAGACTTCGGACTGATTTTGAGTTCCATACCCGAGTTCTAGAGCAGCTACCAGTGTTCTATAGTTGTGCCTGTCGTCTGCTGACAACTGTCCAAGTATTTCCAGTGGTTGTCCCTTCAGGCTCTTTGCCAGGTACACTTCTTTCTGTTCCTCTGTCCATCCATTAATTTCTGCCAGGAGCTCAATCTGTGCTATATATGCTTCCCATAGTGCCTTCCCATCGAATTCCTGTGGCTTCCTTCGTACTAGATCACCCCTATTGCTGACACTCATGTCTGGAATGTGACTTCTGGCAGGACTGAAGATGTCTGCAGTAGAGTTTAGCTGTTGAGTCTGGAAGGAGCTTCCTGTTGTCTAGGGCTGTTTGGGTCCATGATTAATATATCCTCCCTTTCTAAAAGACAGTAAGTCGTCCTTTAATGTGTTTAATTCACTTTGAAACTTACTAATCTTTTCCATCTGTGTATGTTGGCTTTCTCTCAACTGTTGGAGACTTTCTTCTTGTTTATTTTCTTTCTCCTCCAACCACTGCTGTAGTCTCTCTTCTTGTTCATTTTCTTTCTCCTACAACCAGTGCTGTAGTTTCTCTTCTTGTTTATCTTTTTCTCCTCCAACCACTGCTGTAGTCTCTCTTCTTGTTCATTTTCTTTCTCCTCCAACCACTGCTGTAGTCTCTCTTCTTCTTTATTTTCTCGTTCTTCTTGTTTCGAGTATCAAGGTGCTGGATCACAAAGGAACTGTACTGAAGCTCTGTGGTGTGACAGGACATTATGCAAGGTTGTCGGGACTAGTGTGGGTAACTATTGAGCTCATGGGCATGAAGAACAAATAGAAAGTATACTTGGCAGCCATTGAAGACCAATGCATATTAGGATTGGACTATTTAATACCGAGGAGGTGTGTAGTTAACTTCGATAAAATTACGATTGGAAACAACAAAGGCCGAATTCCAGTAAGTGTTGCTGCATCTGTTGATTTGCATGTCACAGCACTTAAGTCAATTACAATACCCCCTGTCTGAGAGGATAATTTGGAGTAGAATAAAAGAACATCCCCAAGGAAGCCCAATGCTTGTGGAAGCAGTGGAAGACCCATCCAGGCCAGCGGATTTGAAAATTGGAAGGTCACTTGTGGCACGTCATCATGTAGTACCTATAACAGTGGCCAATTTCTCTAAATGTGAGCAGACAATTAAGGAAGTGGCATTGTTGGGTGTGTGCCAGGAGGTAGAGCCAGTCAGTGTTAAGGCAAGAAATACAACCATAAAGAAAGGACATACACTCCCAGAACATTTAACTGACCTCTATAATAAGAGCACAGTCCATTTGTCATCATCACAAGCTCTTCAGGTTAGGGAACTTTTGGCGAATTATGCGGACGTCTTTTCGAAAGGAGATCATGACCTCGGCTGTACAAACCTTGTGGAG
>NW_013678309.1:8749-10647 GCF_000517525.1 Limulus polyphemus | reverse complement strand
GCAGTGTTACGACAGCGGAAGTCACGTGACGCTGGTAACACGTAATGAGTTCTAGAAAGATCGGGGAACATCACGAATAATCCAGTATTTGCTAGGCGCACTCTATTTTTTTATATAAGTGCGTCAGACAATGAGTCAGAATAGAATTGCAGACAGGCAGAGATAGAGACGGACAATTGAGTCAAGCGCGGTAGTATGTAAAGTGCGTGAATCGTTCGTTGTGAATTCTAGCGTGTGTTTAAGTTAAAATGACTTTGGAAATTAAGTACATTGCAAAGTTGTATTGGGAAAGAATAAGCTAGTTTTATTTAAGAAAGGACTTGTATCGCTGAAGTTTCTCGGGAAGAATTTCTACGGGAAATTAACAAACGAACAGAGACGTAACAATATTACTAGTTTAAACAACTCTGTACAACAATTAGCTAGTTCAATAATTGGCTATCATGTACGTACATGTATGCATTACTGAAATAACATGTTAACATGCTCCATTTTTCTTGGGTGTATTTCCACAAATAACTTACACACAGTTTCAATGTTCATAGCAGTGTCATAATGATTATGTGCCAACAAAAGCCATTATATGCGACTATTTCAAGCCAGAAAATGCTAATGCTTCATCAGAATAATGTAGACTATGTAGAAAACATTAAATACCATAAGCAGCCGCGCTATAACTATATAAACATAATTTTTTACATCACAAAAATAGGAAGTTCGGCTGAAACTCTACTGCCACCAGGTACGTGTGTGCTTATGACACATAGCATTGGTAGGTTCTTACATCTAATCAACGTCATACCAGCTAGGGATATTCTAGTACCAATATTTCCAGTTCATATAATTTTGTAGTGATATACTAACATTGGATTGTAAATGAAAAAATAAGCGTCATGTATTTTGTTTAATTTGTTAACTGTATGAACACATATGAATACATATATATATTACTGCAATATATCCTCTTGGTCAGAATAAACATTATCTACTAGGTAATTTTAACGACTTCCTGGACCGTAGAAACTAAATAACAGAAAAATATCAAATTCTCTATATTACTGAAGCTGGTAGAAAACATATAATATTTGTTCTCAAGCTGACAATTAAATTGAACTTTAAAACTAATCAAATCATTTTTAAATTCAAAACACGATCAAGGAGCATGTTAACTATATTCTTAAGAACAATTATCACGTGGATGACACAAGTAGTTTAAAAATGAATTACACTTAATCACAATATAAAATCCTTTAACTGCAACTTAAGATACAATACAATAATAAACAAAATAATAACATTTTAACTGAAGAAAATCAACATATTATACAACGATTAGTTAGTTACTTTTGTAGTTAAGCACAAAGCTACACAATGAACTATTTGTTCTCTGCCCACTACGGGTATCGAAGCCGGTTTCAAGCGGTATAAGTCCGTAGACATATTGCTGTGCCACCGGGAGCCGTTATACAACGAAAGAACCCTTTAAAGATAAAATACAATAAAAGAGAACTCTTTTTTTTTTTCTTTTCACACAGATATATATTAAATACCCTGTAACATAGAAAAGCAACATGCAAGTACACATTAAATATGCACAAAAATACCTTTTAACGAATATTTATCAAGATTAGTACAAATTGTTAATTTAAAAAGTGGGAATAGGGATCGTCAGAAAACTACATAAACAACTTGAATCAAAATTCAAATATTATATTGTTACGTCTCTTCGTTTGTTAATTTTCCGTAGAAATTCTTTCAAAGAAAAAAACTTCCGCAATACAAGGCCTTTCTTAAATAAAACTAGTTTATTCTTTCTCAATTCAACTTTGCAATACACTTAATTTCCATAGAAACTTTCACTGAAACACACGCTATAATTCACAACGAACGATTCACGC
>NW_013678309.1:0-7819 GCF_000517525.1 Limulus polyphemus | reverse complement strand
CCCACTATTCATTGGTAAAAGAGTAGTCCAAGAGTTGGCGGTGGGTGGTGATGACTAGTTGCTTTCCATCTAGTCTTACACTGTTAAATTACGGAGGGCTAGCGCAGATAACCCTCGTGTAGCTTTGCGCGAAATTCAAAACAGAGAAACAAACAAACAAGAGTCCCTAGTTGTAGGCTTCAAAATATAATATTTGTATTTTGATTCAAATTGTATCTGTACTTTCATGACGATCCCTATAATCCCTTTTTAAATTAACAATTTGTACTAATCTTGTTTCTTAAGTTTTTTTTATGTGCACTTATGGATAATACGTGCGTATACGTTCAATTGAATGTTACATATTTTTCAATAATTTACTGCTGCATTTGTTGTTTTTTTTACACCCAACCACCACAGTGAACTTATTCAAAATAAATAACAAATGTACGACAAAGAATAAACACATGTACTGGTATGCAACTAAAACAAACAAAATGTAAAGTTGTTCTTAAAGAACACTCCTGAAGACAAATATTGTATCATCACAGGTTTAATGACCGGCTTTTATCAATGTGTAATCAGAGTGTAATGTAACAAAAGACGAGCAGCAACAAGGCAACCTCATCAGAACGGAATAATGTTTCTTCTAAGAAAATACAACACAGATTAATGAAATGTAAACAAACTCAGTAACATACTTACCTTGTTCGGTCTATATGACACGTATGTATGTTCTTAAACAGCCTGCTGTGCACAAGTGTATGCTAGAATAAGGCGACACAAATAATGCATGCAAAATAGACAACAGCGATACACTTTGCGTAAGTCGCCAATATTGACAACATTTACGACCATTACTTTAACACCAACTATTTAAGAATAGAAATAGATATATGAAATAGTGCTATATGCAGTGGTAATTTTTAATTAGCTTGTATGTTGGCTTTTGGGTAATGCACAGCAATGGGCAAATATATGCCTAGAATAAGACACAATCTCACTAAGCACGAATAAAATGTTACCAGTAGAAAAGCAACCTTTTCAAATAAAACAGATACGTCTAAGACTTTGGCTTAAATAAAACTTCATGTATTTTAAAGCAATTATTTACTCAGCCAGGTGGTTTTGTGCCTGAGGTTTTGTGTAAATACATTTATGTAACATTGTGGCGTACAAAAGCAGCCGCTCAGAACAACATCACATCTATTATGTATTTATAACCACGTAAATAAACTTTCAGTGAAAAATAATCAACTTTTAAATAGGTCATGGACATTCGCAGTGTTACACATAGTATACTTTTCTAGGTTTTTGGTGCAAAATACCCATCTGATTTTGCTGTAGGCCTGTTAAACAGTAATACGAATAATAATAAAAATATGAACAAATGGGCAAATATTAATTTTGTCTAACAATCGGGAAATCACTTATTTAGAATATTATCAATGTTTGGGTAGTTTTGGGTGTTGTTTCAAAAATAAGTCTGCTTTTTAAGGTGTTTTTTTGTCCGAATGTTCTATTAGACACTGCAGCTTCTTTATGATGAAGTTCCTGAGTGGACTGGGAAGTGACACTGCAGCTTCCTTATGATGAAGTTTCTGAATGGACTGGGAGGTGACACTGCAGCTTCCTTATGATAAAATTCCTAAGTGGACTGGGAAGTGACACTGCAGCTTCTTTACGATGAAGTTCCTGAGTGGACTAGGAAGTGACACTGCAGCTTCCTTATGATAAAATTCCTGAGTGGACTGGGAAGTGACACTGCAGCTTCCTTATGTTGAAGTACCTGAGTGGACTGGGAAGTGACACTGCAGCTTCCTTATGATGAAGTTCCTGAGTGGACTGGGAAGTGACACTGCAGCTTCCTTATGATGGTGTTCCTAGGTGGACTGGGAAGTGACACTGCAGCTTCCTTATGATGGTGTTCCTAGGTGGACTGGAAAGTGGCACTGCAGCTAAAGATATGATGAAGTTCCTGAGTGGACTGGGAAGTAACACTGCAGCTTCCTTACGGTGAAGTTCCTGAATGGACTGGGAGGTGACACTGCAGCTTCTTTATTATGAAGTTTTGAGTTTACTGGGAATTAACACGGCAGCTTCCTTATGATGAAGTTCCTGGGTGGACTGAAAAGTGATACTGCAGCTTCCTTATGATGAAGTTCCTGAATTGACTGGAGGGTGACATTGTAAGTTCCTTATGATTAAGTCCCTGAATGGACTGGGAAGTGACACTGCAGCTTCCTTATGATGAAGTTCCTGAGTGAACAGGAAGATAACTCTGCAGCTTCCTTATGTGAAGCTCCTGAGTGGACACCAATGTAACTGTTTGGTGCCAATGGACCTCGAGCTCTAAGTCCAGCATCTTCTTTGCTAACCATGTGATGAAGAGGCTGGCCATTATCTAGGCTGTTTTAACTGGCATCTTCAACCTAGTTGATGTCTACTCTATCAACTAATATAAAATACTTTGGGATTACTCAGCAACAAGGAATGTAAAAACCACTGGCTAGTTTAAGAACAAGATAGTCCAGATTCCAATTGAAGGTCTGGCGAATTTCATTAGTCAAAAGTTCAGCTGACTATGTAGGTTAAAGTGGTTTGTATCACATGGTTACACCTAATAAATTAGGTACTGGTCAAGTGAATATTTGCAGGCTTAACTTGTACTCACGCCCATCTTCATGCTCAAAGAACTTGAGGACTTCCCAATCCCTGGGCTTCTCTGGGTTTCCACTCGATAAGCTACCAGGTGGCTCTGTTGCCCTTGCCTGACAATGGAAACACACATACCAAACTCTCAGAACCAGCCTCATCTCTAGCCTACCACATTCACAAAGCACGGTTCCAGTCGTAATGAATGGAGGTTGAAACCGATCTGAAGAAAAATTTAGTAAAACTATTTGCTTATTAAAGGTATTTTAATCTTCATTTCTTAAAATATTCCTATCACAACCAAATGAAACACTGGTACACCATGTATATATCTTTGCTATGATATATAAATCACTGTCTGTAAATTTTATTCACTACTGATAATTTTACCTGCTCATGAATATTTCAACTATATCAAAAAACAATATTTTTTGAATTACACTACGAGAAGCAACAAGTAAAAATGTTGTTTGAAATCCCAGGTAAAACTGTGTTTTTCTCTCTAACTACAGTTGAGTCTTTGTTTTATTTGTTTGTTTGTTTATTGTTAAGCACAAAGTTACACAATGCTGTGCCTACCATGGTTATCGAAACCCAGTTATTATCGTTATAAGCCATCAAACTTACCGCTGAGCCACTGGAGAGCCAAGCTTTTGTTACTTTTGTATCTTCTATGGAAGTTTCATTATCTGCCGCAAACTCCAATGTCAAAATTGAAATGTTCTCTTACTAGTATAAGTGTAAATAGCATGTGCAGTACATTATTAAATAATACTTCTAAAGTTAGTTATCACAGCTAACTTCATACTCACCAATTCTTAATGTCAAGATCAAATCCTTTGTCTTCATGCTCTTGCTATTGATTTTTGTGCTTTTTCAGAGGAAACACAATTCCTTTATAGCTTGTAAATCAAACATACTTCCCAGGTAAATAGATAATAAAATACGGTGACTACAGGGTGACATGCTCCATAGAGTACAGGGTGGCATTCTCCATAAAGTTCTCACCCCCTCAGCTAGGATATTGGAATGATTCTCTCGAAATACTAAGAGGGAGGGTTTAGAGAAACAAGTACAAGTGAGGATCGTTAACTGTCGACTCTGAGACCACTTTGGTAAGTTTCCACAGAACTACCAGCCTGTGACTAGTCTGATTTACTCAATCCCAGCGCTGATCTAGAATACTGATGACCAATTGAGAAGGACTGAACATGCAGCTAGTGGACGACTTCCACCAATTAAAGCTGTTTTCATAATAGGGGAGGGAATGGGCACCGACACATAAAAGCAAAAATGGGCATTATTTTTGTCCAACAAAGAACATTATTTGCTTTCTGGCTATCAGCTAGTAATGTCCAGCAGAATGTGTAGATTACATTTTGTGACTACTATTTTTGTGACTACTATTGATCATGAAAGCTAGAATGGTTATGAGGTCAAGAACCTGATAATTGAAAAGAAGTGAAGTTTCTTATTTTCCAAGCTATCAACTGCTGTACATTATAGTATATGCACTGCATTGCGTGATTTCCACTTGATTGACAGTTAGGATGATACTAAATCACCAGATACTGAAGGGGCATTGTGACCCTTGCTTTCTGAGTCACTGATTGAATTTTCTTATGCAAAATGCCACCTTGTCTTGGTGAGTACTTCTATGTCTAGACATTCTTTTGGTAAAACACACTTTAAACTCAATAGATCAAGCGTGGAACAGCACACACCTTATCATTTCAGAAACTCTGCAATAAATCTTGATGGTACAACACAAAAATGTCTTCATCCTGTCTACTTGTAGTATTTTCAGGTAATACTGATTTCCCTATAAGTATCAGGTAGGCAAGCCCACAAATATGAGCAGATTCTATCAAGAAAAAAAGGGCGTGTTCTGTAATAGATAATTTTACCGAATTCGTCTGAGTTTAAAATAACGAGCCTGAACAAAGTTGAATAAATGAACAAAATCTTTACTATAAGAAATAAACGGAAAAATGGTGTGCATACCTATGCTGACAGTATGACAGTCCTTTATACTAGGCCATGTTTAGCTCCACACATTTTTCCTTGGGATTAATCCATGTAGAACTAAGCACGTTGTTTTTTAAATAATCTTCACCTGATGATCACCTAATAGAAACTGGCTAAAAAACAGCTCACCTGAATTTAACAGATAAACTCGATTTCTTTGTCCAATTGACACCAATACTGCATGAATTTAGTTCTCTCACAGCACTAGACAGCTCCAAATTAAATAAGTGTCATTATTGGCCAGTAAAGGATATTACAGTACAAATCCTTTTAACCTGGATGATATATATATATATATATCACTGCAATGTCCTCTTGGACAGAAGTGACAACATCTATTATAGAAAACAAAGAAACAGAGCAATTAACGACTTTCTGAGCCACGTGTTATCGTAACTACAGCGTGGAACTAAATAACCTAAACATTTTTTTTAAAATTTCTGTAACACTAAAGTATGTATAAAACAAATAATATTCCTACATAATAAAAGGCTTCATATTTATTTTTACTGTCTGAAAATGCTTGCCTGATCAATAATTTAAAATAAATTTGTAGCAGCAATGTGACATATTTTTCAAATCTAAATACTATATACACATAGGTTCACTGTGGTTTGTGAAATACAAGTAAAATTGGTATTCTGACATTTTCTCCCTCTTCTATATAACAGTCTTCATGTAGTGAATTTTCATTTTATATTCCATGGCTAAATCTTGGCATTATTTTTCTTTAGTGATTTTATTTAGTTCTGCATGCTCTATTTTAAGTTTGAAAAACTTTTGTTCAGTTTACTGGTTCTAAAAATAATAAAGTTTAGTAGTTTTGTTTGTTTGTTGTTAATCACAAAGCTACACAAAGGGCTATTGGTGCTGTGCTCACCACAGGTATCAAAACCTGGTTTTTAGCATTATAAACCTTCAGACTTAAAGCTGAACCACTGGAGGTCACTATAGTTGCAATAGAAAATTAAAATCACAACACCATTACAGTTCATCATTGCAAAAGCTTAAAGCTAAACATTTCTTAAAATATACTAGCAGAGATGTAAGTAGTTAGCACAGTGCTATAGATATGTGTGCTGATTGGCTGCCTCAGGCGATAAGGATGGGGCTAGACGATGATGTCATAGTGCCATACAGTGACATCAGAGAGTGTGTTGCTAGAAGTTATAGTTCCATGAAGTGGTGCCATCATAGTTAAACAACAGTGAGCCTGTTACTATAGGTAGATATTCTTACTAAGGGCAGTGCTACGATAGGCATATGGTGTTACTAAGGTACTATAGGTGGATGGTCATACTAAGGATAGTGTTACTAAGTGGATTGTGATACTAAGTTTACTGCTGCCAGGGTAGATGGTGTCACTATAAGTGGATAGCTCAATAGGATGATGTAGGGTGCTCGCTGTAGGGTGTCTCAAATTGTAATTATTTCATCGACATTATAGTCTATATTTAATTATATGTCCCAAAAGTTACGAGCTAAAACTATTATTTGAATGAAACAATTAGTATAGCTGATCGAGTTTTCACTTAGTAATTAATTTGCACGTCATAAAAGTTTTGAATCTTTACAAGCAAAACCATTATTTTAACAAGACAACTATTTATAGCATAGTGTTATACATATGCCATGTAAAAAGATTTTATCACACATACTACCTTATTTATCCATTATTTGAATGAGGCAGATATTATATCATAGCGAATAACTTACCTTACACACTTTTACAATTATCCGTCACTTTATGTATGAAAAACTTCACTAATTCATCAGTTTGCTTCTCTAGTTGATATACCATTTGTTACGCCTCCAGTCGTTTGTTGATTTTCCGTAGCTTCGTTCCGACGAAACTTTAGCGACACAAGTCCTTACTTAATAAAACTGGTTTATTCTTTCTGAATACAACTTTACGATACACTTATTTTGAACAGTCGCGCTATAACAAACGCTATAGCTCACGTGGCCAACAATATTTTGTCCGCATACATTCAATTACTCATTACACTGTCGTCCCGTTGTGCCCATCTTATATATACCAGCTACCCCCAATCTAGTAAATGCTAGGGCATTCACGAAGGAACAGGATATTTCTAGAAACGTGGCGTGACACTAGTCACGTGACCTCGCTGACGCAACACATTCAATTGTCTGTCCTGAAAAGATTTTATCACACCTAATATATCGGTTTTAAACTATTCAACGAGGCAGTTACATTATCATTCCATAGCTGTTTGTGTTTATAAGTATCAATTTAATACATATTTAACCTACTGATTATAGTCTTTGCTTCTATATTTAATGTGCATGATGTATACGTTTGTATTTTCTAATGTTCTATATGCAAAAACTTATCGCTAATTCATTTGTTTACATTTTTGTAATTAATATATTGTATAACATACTTTTACATCTATTCACTATGAAAAGGACATTTATTCAAATTTCTAAATGATATACAATAATTTCATGTTTAACTTTATAAGTTAATCTATTTATAACTGTTCCACAAAAGTTTAGTTTTAAAGGATTTATGTAAATAATTATGTTTAACCATTACTATTATAGAAAATTATATTCTCACCTTTCTGTAGATATTTTCACAAATCTTTGTCTAGAGTATGTGTCTTACTGGTTATAAGCTTTGCAGATAATGCTGTCAAATATGTGCTATAGTGGTTTCCAAATTTTTTCAATGATAACACTCTAACCCCCTTACCTTGATTAGCATGAGACTCCTGTTGCCAAATGGAATATTGTTTTGTAGTATTTTTTATGTTCTTAATTATACTTCATTTGGTAAAACTCTTGCAATGCCCCTAGCAAGTTGTCGTGATACACTAGTGTGTCATGACACACAGTTTGTATATCATTGCTCTACTAAAACTACTAGCAAAAATAAGCTTTTGTATGTCACTGAATCTAAAAGCCAGTAAACATAGTGTTTTATTCTTTTACTTTACATCATAATTTTATTGTTATTATTATTTACTGTTATCCCTCATGTTAAGGCATTTTCGCTACTCAAGAAGGTCGTGGTACATTTTCATACACTTAATCTCAATACTCGCGCTAAAACAACACTGTAACAACGAACGTCAATAATACTTCCGACTGCAGTTCAATTACTCACTATCTGCACACACATTACATTACC
>NW_013678308.1:6489-11192 GCF_000517525.1 Limulus polyphemus | reverse complement strand
AATATAGATATAGTATCGTACTGGTCTAACTGGTGATAATATAGATATATTATTGTACTGGTCTAACTGGTGATAATATAGATATATTATTGTACTGTCTAACTGGTGATAATATAGATATAGTATCGTACTGGTCTAACTGGTGATAATACAGATATAGTATTGTACTGGTCTAACTGGTGATAATATAGATATATTATTGTACTGGTCTAACTGGTGATAATATAGATATAGTATCGTACTGGTCTAACTGGTGATAATACAGATATAGTATTGTACTGGTCTAACTGGTGATAATATAGATATAGTATCGTACTGGTCTAACTGGTGATAATATAGATATAGTATCGTACTGGTCTAACTGGTAATATTTAAACATAGAATCGTAGTTTTATTGTTTATTTCATGTAATCAGACGACGTGTTGATATTTGGAAACAATAAGTTGATATTTCTTGGAAGCGACTGTAAAATTGAGTCAGTTAAAACAATAATAAGTAATCAATGTTATCAAATTAAATAATGTTGTCTTATTCGTTTACTTTCATTCATGGATTCATAGAATTATTAGCTTAAGTTTCTTCTCGTAGACGTTTGTTCAGCTCCTTGAATGATAATAATAATACGACTAGCTTCTTGTTCGTCAGTTCACGTGACTAATATAACTCTTGTGAATATATTAGAAATAATAATAATAATAGCTAAATACCCAATGTTAAAAATAAATGAATTAAATAATATTTTTAACCTGAAGATCTGATTTTTAAGTCACTAAAATAATAATGATCGGTATGCCCAGCATGGACAGGTGGTTAGGGTGCTCGACTCGCAATCTGAGGGTTCGTATCCCCGTCCCTCCAAACATGCTCGCCGTGGGGACGTAATAATCCCACTATTCATTGGTAAAAGAGTAGCGGTGGGTGGTGATGACTAGCTGCCTTACCTCTAGTCTTACAGGGCTAAATTAGGGACGGCTAGCGCAGATAGCTCACGTGTAGCTTTGCGCGAAATTCAAAAACAAACAAACAAACAATCTTGTCGGTAATGTTTCTTACTCTCTAAATATGTTCTTCAAACAGTAGCGTAACAAGCTTTAAACTAAGTACGCTATTTGTGTGTGTGCAGTTGTATGAACCTCAATTCAATTCGTTCCGTCCAGAAGACAAAGTTCGAACTCACCGGTTCCGCTATCACCGTCCGTCTCCGTTACCGAGATTCCGTATATGGGCCCGGATGGAAGGTAGTGGATGGAGTTTCCTGTGGCCACGGTTCGTAGACCTAAGGCTATGGCGTCCTCGGCGGCTTGTTGACGTTTCAAGGCCACCTGGGCCGCCATAATCCGCTGACGTTCGGCGATGAGGTTGCATTTGGCACAACTACACTCCCGGAAACGGCAGTGCCGCTTGTGGCCCTTGAGCCACGATATCATACCGTGGTTACGGCAGCGGGCACACTTTGGCCGACGAGCGGGTTCCTCGCTAGGCGAGTCGGTCATTATGGCTGGATGAAGCACGGTCCCTCTTCGGTTCATCAGCTCCCTCGTTCAGGTTCCAGGAAATCTGGGCCCGGTTGAGACAATTGATTGATCTGTGAAATAAATCATTACATTTGTGAGTCGCGTAGACTGTTTAAATCAATATTAAAACCCCTGACGTTAGTGAACAAATAATAAACTCACGTGAAAACAAACAAATGAAAGCCGATTGGCTATTATAAGTCACGTGACCTTTGAGGTTATAAGGAGTTTTTTTTAGTTCTGAAATAGAGCAAATAATTAATCATACAATCTACCAATGAATGCCGATTCTAATAGATGGTCACGCGACATTATTATAATTGCTATATCTAAATATTACTCTTACTCAATTTTCAGTATTTAATTCACTCGCATGTCGATTGTCTAAGTGTTTATATTAAACGCAAAGTTAGTAACGCGAACAAATAATACGTATATACGCTTGTTCAGTTACGCTTAACCTGAAAAATATTTTGACTTATATTTATAAACGTTTTCAGATTTCTTTTTTATCTATTACGTGATTAATAATGTCGAAACCCATTATCGATTTGCAAAATTACAGTTTCATTTTCTTGATTTATAATGGATGCATACAGCCAATAGTTGGTTTATAATTGATGCATACAGCCAATAGTTGGTTTATAATGGATGCATACAGCCAATAGTTGGTTTATAATGGATGCATACAGCCAATAGTTGGTTTATAATGAATGCATACAGCCAATAATGGATTTATAATGGATGCATACAGCCAATAGTTGTTTATAATGGATGCATACAGCCAATAGTTGGTTTATAATGGATGCATACAGCCAATAGTTGATTTATAATGGATGCATACAGCCAATAGTTGGTTTATAATGGATGCATACAGCCAATAGTTGGTTTATAATAGATGCATACAGCCAATAGTTGGTTTATAATAGATGCATACAGTCAATAGTTGGTTTATAATGGATGCATACAGCCAATAATGGACGCATACAGCCAATAATGGATTTATAATTGATGCATACAGCCAATAGTGTATTTATAATGGATGCATACAGCCAATTCAGTGACTTCATATGAATATGTCATTTACATCTGTTTGTTCGTTATGTATTTCATTCAGCGTATCCAAGAAAATGTATTGCACATAAAGATGTATAAGTACGTCATTTTTATCTGTTTATTCTTTACGTACGAGTCAATAAGCATATCCGAGAAAGTTTATTGTAAAGAACTACAGATGTATAAGTATTTCATTGACACCTGTTCTTTACCTACGTGTTAATAAGCGTATCCAAAAAATTTTGTTGTTCAGGGTTACGGATGTATTATCATCAAATGTCGTGCTTTGTAACGTAGGCGATCATGTCCCTACACATTTCCCGGGATCATGTTCCTCCACATTTCCCAGTCCCAGACACTTGTGATTACATCAGTCACCCTCTTATTGTGTAACCAAATTGTTAAACTGTCCAAGATCTTCTCTCAATGTCTACCTCTACTTCTTTTACCCACAAATTTCCCAGTTGTTACCAAGTGTTCCATCCCTCACCACAAATTTCATAGTTATTACCAAGTGTTCCATCCCTCGCCACAAATTCCCAATAGTTTCCAAGATTTGTGGTGAGGGATGGAACTGACCAAAGAATGCTGCTTGTCGCTTTCGTACTTTTGTTGTAGAGCTTCTTCATTTGTTTTCCGGTCTTTCTAGGAAACCCTAAACATTCTACACAGGAACCAGATTTCGGTCGCATTAAGTGATTTTTCCATTTGTTTGTATATTGTCCATAATTCGCAACCGTACATCAAGATTGGTTTGATGTAGCAGCCAACAACTCTTTTGCGCACTTTCAATGATATATCTTTGTTAGTCAATATATTTTTCATCTTCATAAATGTTGTCTTAGCACGTGCAATTCTGCTCTTGACCTCACTTTGACATCAGCCATCTAATGTACTCCATGTCCCTAAGTATTTGAACTTGTAAATTTGATTGAGAAGGGTCCTATTTTATGATAAAGTCCATTTTTGACTGGTTTCTTGGTGTTTAGGCTGAGTCCCATATTTCCTCTTTCTTTCTTTCTTTACAATGTCAAGTAAGGACTGCATATCTTTTTTGTTCCTGATATTGACATTGTGTCATTAGCATATCTGATATTGTTTACATTGTTGCCTCCAATACTTATGCCTGGCATGTCGTCTATCTCTCTCATGATCAGTTCACTGTACAAGGAGAAGATATCAGGGGATAACACACGTTCTTGATGAACTCCTCTTTTTATCTTCAGAAATTGGCCAAGCTCATTCCCAACTCTGATGGCTGCTGTTTGTTCCCAATATATATATTTTAATGATTCTTGATATTTTCAAGAATTCTCATTATGACTTCATGTCTCACTTTGTCAAATGCCTTTGTATAGTCTATGAAACAAAGATACAAATCTTGCTGTACTTCGATTGCACGCTCTATGATGGTTCTCAGGATGTAAATTACATTAGCCGTGTCTTTATCTTCAACAAATCTGCATTGTTCCTCTGCTGTTTCAGGTTTGATTCTGTTTCTTGCTCTCATCATAACTATTATCACTGATATTTTTGTCACGTGACTCATAATACGATGTAGTTCACCTTCAGTTGCACCTGATTACTTTGGTAACAAGTATGTCATTTATATGTGTTTGTTCTTTATCCACACATCAATAAGCATATCCAATAAGTTCATCCTACAGGACAACAGATCTATAAGTATGTCATTTATATGTGTTTGTTCTTTATCCACACATCAATAAGCATATCCAATAAAGTTCATCCTACAGGACAACAGATCTATAAGTATGTCATTTACATGTGTTTGTTCTTTATCCACACATCAATAAGCATATCCAATAAAGTTCATTCTACAGGACAACAGATCTATAAGTATGTCATTTATATGTGTTTGTTCTTTATCCACATATCAATAATCATAACCAATAAGTTCATCCTACAGGACAACAGATCTATAAGTATGTCATTTACATGTGTTTGTTCTTTATCCACACATCAATAAGCATATCCAATAAAGTTCATTCTACAGGACAACAGATCTATAAGTATGTCATTTACATGTGTTTGTTCTTTATCCACACATCAATAAGCATATCCAATAAAGTTCATTCTACAGGACAACAGATCTATAAGTATGTCATTTATAT
>NW_013678308.1:3413-5905 GCF_000517525.1 Limulus polyphemus | reverse complement strand
GTTCATCCTACAGGACAACAGATCTATAAGTATGTCATTTACAAGAACAAACACATGGATAAATTTATTGGATATGCTTATTGATGTGGTTTATTTTACAGGGCTACAGATTAAAGTATATGAGCTACATGTATAACATAAACTTCTAACGCACCTATGGTTTAAGTGTATCCTGCAGGACTACACATTAATATACATGAACTACATACACCTCTGTACATGTTTTAGGTGTATCCTGCAGGACTACACATTAATATACATGAACTACATACACCTCTGTATATGTTTTAAGTGTATCCTGCAGGACTACACATTAATATACATGAACTACATACACCTCTGTATGTGTTTTAAGTGTATCCTGCAGGACTACACATTAATATCCATGAACTACATACACCTCTGTATATGTTTTAAGTGTATCCTTCAGGACTACACATTAATATACATGAACTACATACACCTCTGTATATGTTTTAAGTGTATCCTGCAGGACTACACATTAATATACATGAACTACATACACCTCTGTATATGTTTTAAGTGTATTCTGCTGGACTACACATTAATATACATGAACTACATACACCTCTGTATGTGTTTTAAGTGTATTCTACAGGACTACACATTAATATACATGAACTACATACACCTCTGTGTATGTTTTAAGTGTATTATACAGGACTACACATTAATATACATGAACTACATACACCTCTGTATCCAATATTAATTCACTTTTGTGTCTGCATTTGACTTTTTCTTTGTACGTGAGCTCTTTCCATCGGAACTAGGCAGAGCAAATTTGGCATAAGTACTCCGGGGGGTGGGGTTGTGCTTACGTATATAGTGTAGCTCCCCTACCAAAGAGGTACTAATGGGGGTTTAGAACTGCTGTACTAAAACCTGATCGGTCGTCGGATTTTGTGCTCCTGGTCCCCCTCTGGATACATCACAAGCTGGTGAGACCAAACTTGGTATACGTGATAGTGTAGTACGGGCTGGGTTCATACCCCCATTCATAAACTGGCGAGACCAAACTTAGTATACGTGCTAGTGTAGTACGAGCATGGTTCATACCTCCATTCACAAGCTGGCGAGACCAAACTTGGTATACGTGCTAGTGTAGTACGGGCTGGGTTCATACTCCCATTCATAAGCTGGCGAGACCAAACTTAGTATACGTGATATGAACCCAGCCCGTAGTACACTATCTCCAATCATAACCTTGCCAGTGACCCACTGGGGGACAAATTCTCATAAAAATTCGTAACAGGTTCTCAGATTTTAGAATGGATTTAATTTAACAAGTCTGTAAGTAAGTATACAAAGTTTGCAGGACAAAAATGGTTTGTTTGTAATTGTTAATCAAATAGCTACGGTGGGCCAACTGAGCTGTACCCCAGTTTTTAACTCTATAAACCCTCATCTACAAACTTACAACCCGGGTACCCTTCAGTAACCACAAACCTACAACCCAGGTACCCTTCAGTAACCACAAATCTACAACCCATGTACCCTTCAGTAACCACAAACCTACAACCCAGGTATCCTTACGCAAACACAACCCTACAACCCAGGTACCCTTACGCAAACACAAACCTATAACCCAGGTATCATTCCGCAACCACAAACCTATGTACCATGTAGCCTTTCGCAACCACAAAATTACATCTAAAGTATCCTTCCGCAACCACAAACCTACATCTCAGGTATCCTTCCGCAACCACAAACCTACATGCCAAGTAGCCTTTCGCAACCACAAACCCACAACCCAAGTCTCCTTAAGCAACCACAAACCTACATCTCAAGTATCCTTCCGCAACCGCAAACCTATAACCCAAGTCTCTTTAAGCAACCGCAAACCTACAACCCAAGTCTCTTTAAGCAACCGCAAACCTACATCTCAAGTATCCTTCCGCAACCGCAAACCTACAACCCAAGTCTCTTTAATCAACTACAAACCTACATCTCAAGTATATTTCCGCAACCGCAAACCTACAACCAAATTACCTTTCCACAAGAATCAAAAGACTCCTCTTCAGTGACATCAGAAAGAGGCCGACACGTTTGGGTGTTATACCGTTCACTCTTAACAAATATTTCAATTTTAACTTTAAAACTGTACAGTGAATTATCTTTAACCTAACTTTCATAGTTACAAGATACTCTGATAAAAATAATAAAACCATCTAACTCTGGAAAATGTAACAAAATAAATATTTTATTAAAACTACGAACTAGTTTCATTTAGTAGCAACAAACTGTCTGGTTGCCCCGATTTAAAAACGTCAACAAACTGTCTGGTTGCCCTGATTTAAAAACGTCAACAAACTGTCTGGTTGCCCCGATTTAAAAATGTCAACAAACTGTTTGGTTGCCCCGATTTAAAAACGTTAACAAACTGTCTGGTTGCCCCGATTTAAAAACGTCAACAAACTGTCTGGTTGCCCCGATTTAAAAATGTCAACAAACTATCTGGTTGCCCCGAT
>NW_013678308.1:2109-3392 GCF_000517525.1 Limulus polyphemus | reverse complement strand
CCCGATTTAAAAATGTCAACAAACTATCTGGTTGCCCCGATTTAAAAACGTCAACAAACTGTCTGGTTGTCCTGATTTAAAAACATCAACAAACTGTCTGGTTGCCCCGATTTAAAAATGTCAAAAATCTTATAATAAAACAAAAACGTTGCGCAGTATGAAGCAATGTGTGCGTTATAACAGTAACAGTCAAATACCACTATTCAGAGTGATCCAACGGTTGGCGGCGAGTATTGTTCCCTAGCTGCTTTATTTTCGATTATCATCTCAAAATTAGGGACTGTTGGTCTAGGTAGCCGTTGTGTACCTGTGTGCAATTGTCCGAAACAAACAGAAACATTAAAGAAAACATATTACATTAAAAACAACACATTACATTAAAGAGAACACATGACATTAAAGACAACTACATTATGTTAAAGACAACACACTACATTAATAATAACACATTACATTAAAGACAACACAGGACATTAAAGACAACTATATTATATTAAAGATAACACACTACATTAAAGGTAACACATTACATTAAAGACAATACACCTCTGAAACACACAGCGTGGTCACAAGTAAATAGACACCACCTTTTCATAAAAAATGAAATTTTTCAGCCATATTCACATGAATTGATATATTTATAATTTAATTAATATCTAGTAGATCTTCCTTTCGCTTCGTGGAGTTCGTTGAACCTTTGGGGTATCGTGAGAATCATCTCGTCAATTTTAGATTGTGGGATTTTCGCCCACTCTTGCTTCAAAACTTGGAGTAGATCGCTCTTCGAAGCTGTTTTTTTGTTTTTGTTTGTTTCTTGACTTGCCGGTCGAGTATGGCCCAGAGGTTTTCGATGGGGTTCATGTCAGGAGATTGGCTCGGCCAGGGCAACTTCTGGATACCATTTTCTTCCTGCCACTTTTGGGTGTTTCTAGCAGTGTGACACGGTGCTCTATCTTCCTGGAACAATGTTGTGTTCTTGTCCACGAAACCCGAGGAATAAAGTGGCAAGAATCCTTCCTACAATATTTCGACGCATTTCGCAAAATTTATGTTGCCAACGCACTCCACTAAGCTCGATCTCCCACCAACCCAAACAGCTCCCCAAACCATCACGCTGAAACCACCATGCTTCACAGTTGGCTGCACTCTGTTGAGCCAAAAACTCTTCTCCAGACCCATATTCTTCCACTGTCAGAAAATTGAGCGAATCTTGATTCGTCTGAGAACAATACGGTCTTCCAAAAGTCCAGAGGCTTGGTCATCATATCACTTGCCCACTTCTT
>NW_013678308.1:0-1239 GCF_000517525.1 Limulus polyphemus | reverse complement strand
ATCTGTACTTTTATACACATAATTATGTAAAGTTTCTCTGTACTTTTATACACATAATTATGTAAAGTTTCTCTGTACTTTTATACACATAATTATGTAAAGTTTCTCTGTACTTTTATAAACATAATTATGTAAAGTTTCACTGTACTTTTATACACATAATTATGTAAAGTTTTACTTTGGACATGGTCAAGTGGTTAGGACGTTTGACTCGCAATCTGAGGGTCGAGGGTTCGTATCTCCGTCTCACCAAACATGCACGCCCTTTCAGCCGTGGGGGCGTTATAATGTATCGGTCAAACCCACTATTCGTTGGTAGCCCAAGAGTAGCGGTGGGTGGTGATGACTAGCTGCCTTACCTCTAGTCTTACAGGGCTAAATTAGGGACAGCTAGCCCATATAGCCCTCGTGTAGCTTTGCGCGAAATTTAAACCAATCAATCAGAATCACCGAATTTCCCACCCCATCTATTCCAGCAACAGATCTTCAGCCACAACTAAATAATATAGTAGAATACTGTCAGAAATATCGAATAAAAATAAATGTCCCAAAAATCAATTAGTAGTATTTTCAAAACAAACTAAACATAAAAATAAACCACCAAAATGATACATGAATGGAGCACTTCTCCAGAACACAACTTCAGCTAAATTTCTAGGCCTAACCTAATATATTAACAAAAGTTTGGAAACGAACAAGTTATGCAAGAAGTCTAACTGGCGAAAATCGTGGAACCACACCAGATAATATCATAAAAATATACAAAACACACATACGCATAGAATACGCATGCCCAACATGGATAAACATAGCACCTAAACAGATAAATAAATTACAAACAATACAAAACTCTTTACTTATAAAGTACCACCCAGCACATCATCCAAATCCATGCACAATTATCGCCGATAGACTCTTTAAATTAATTTATGGAACATCTGCACAAAAAACGCCCTACTCTGTGAACTTTTACATACTATTACATACCTGAGCATCTCTCGCCACTAAACATATATATTTTAGAAATTAAAGAGTTAATCAGGCCACGTAATGTCTGACTGAACAACTTACACTAGTTAAAGAGTTAATCAGGCCACGTAATGTCTGACTGAACAACTTACACTAGTTAAAGAGTTAATCAGGCCACGTAATGTCTGACTGAACAACTTACACTAGTTAAAGAGTTAATCAGGCCACGTAATGTCTGACTGAACAACTTACACTAGTTAAAGAGTTAAT